>NC_087382.1:3952270-4252270 GCF_963675165.1 Halichondria panicea | reverse complement strand
GTAGGGATCGACTCGATGTGTTTTATCAACTCTATTTTATTGACTTCATCTGGTAGGGATCGACTCGATGTGTTTTATCAACTCGATTTAGCGACTGCTTCTGGTAAGGATCGACTCGATTCCAGGTCGCTGGCCATGGGGGAAAAGGCGAGTTTCGAGGGCGGCCTGATATGGCTGTAGTCGCTGTACTCTAGTGTGCAACGAAGGCGCTAGGCTCAGACAAGGCACTGAGACTCTTGAGGCCACAGGCATGCCTACAGCAGCTCAGAGTAGCTCAGATGGGGACCTTCTGAGCCTGAGATCACACAGCAGCTACTTGGTATGTGTCATGAACTCAAGAGTCAAGTAGACAAGCATTTAGTGATTTAATTTACTGTGATCCAGCACAAGTAAGCTGCTGTGACCTTCTGCAGGCGTGCCTGGAAGGTCAGCTACTCTGACCTGCTGTAGGCCTGCCTGTGGCCTCAAGAGTCTCAGTGCCTTGTCTGAGCCTAGCGCCTTTGTTGCAAGAGTACAGCCATAGATAGCCTCGACATCAAGCCGCCCTCGAAACTCGCCTTTTCCCCCAGCGGCCTGGAATCGAGTCGATCCTCTCACCAGAAGAAATCGAGTTGATAAAACACATTGAGTCGATCCTTACCAGATGAAATGGAGTTGATATAACACATCGAGTCGATCCCTACCAGATAAAGTCGATAGTTGATAAAACAAATCGAGTTGATTTTTGGGACCAACACATGGTATTTTGTATCGCCATTTTGAAACAAAAGGCTCACCATACTCTCCCTTCTTATATCTATGATTGTATATACACATTCATTCACACAATCTATGATATACACAGTGACACTCAACTCATACACTTATACTGCTTTGTCATATAATTTCAGTTCCAGCTACTTGCATTTAAAAATGCAGAAAGTGTTGAATGTCCAGTAATAGATGCAACGTGGAGAAACTTCAGCACGCCCAACTGTAATGGCTCCAACATCACCAATGGTATTTTACTCAGATTAGGGGAATTTATATAATTATACATGCATATAAACTGAATTCAGTATAATTATACTGAATCATTAGTGCGAAATTTTCGAAAGACTTCAACACCCTATGAAAGAGGATCAACAATTTGCACAGTGGTAATAAAAAGATTATTTTTCGCTGTTTTCATGGGTTAGCAAAACTACAAAAATTATTTCTTCAATTTTCTGCTATATATATATAACATGCAAGGCGTGGCCTGGAAGTACTTTTGGTAAGCAATCAAGCCGGGTGAAATTTAAATGCCTTGAAAATTTCGTGCTATGCGGTATATAATTTTTAATTCTGCAGATTTCCTCATTTGTTTACAACCGAGTGTTCATCTTAATGAAACCCAGTCAGCCTATGGTGTCTGCAGGCTACCACTGCATTTTAATGGGAGAATTGTGTCAGCAATGTATTGTCCTCCGACTAGTGCACAAAATCAGAGTTGCGAAATAATTGGTATACGAAGTAACAATAGTTGCTACCAAGTATCGAACTCAAATATTTTTTTTAGAACATCAACTATTAGAAGAGAAATTGAGATTTTTATCGAAGACGTGATTTTAAGTACAAGCCTAACTATGATTGAATGCATTGAAGAACATTTTTCATCATCAGGAGATACTCCAATTCCTTTGGATACAACATCTGCTATTATCTATGTAGAGCTAGATGATGACACAGGTAATTATATATACCGTATATCTTCTAATTTATCGGACACTTCTAATTACCCCGGACACTCTTTTGGGCAATTTTCGTTGTTCTAATACAACGGACACTCCAGTGCTTTAATATTACATTTGTTCTAAATATCCGGACAATATTGAGTTACATTCACCATTCACAGACGGCAAGTAAGACAAGACTTAGAGTGCTGCAGTTAGATAGCTTTGAGTAGCTAGTTTTAGATAGCTAGTGCAACTATTCAGTCGCACACTGGTCTATTAAACTTAGCTAGCTCGCATGCAGCTGCTTGCTTGTTCTAATTATTCCGGACACTTCGCATGCTGTATAAAAATCTGTTCCAATTATACCCGGACAATTTCCAAAATAATTATTTTTTGCTGTCCGATAAATTAGAAGATATACGGTAATTACGTATAAAATTATGTACATTGTACTGTTTTTTCTTATAATTATATAGGTGCATCTACTGCCGATTCTACTGCCGATTCTACTGCCGATTCTACTGCCGATTCTACATCATCATCTTTAACCTACCCTATTAACTGGCTGTTAATTATTGGAGGTTTTTGTATTGCTCTATAGTTTTGTAATTATCTCTGGAAGATTTCCGGAAAAGAGCCTCTCTCAATAGTCTTTAACTGTTCTCATACTTAAAGAGGCCCTGCATGCGTGTCTCTGTGTATACCTGCAAGTACCCTGCATGTATATGTTCAGTTTTGTCCTAATTGTTGTGAAGTTCTGTCACAATTATGTATATCGAATCTGGCCGGGCGGGTAAGAGAGGGGGAGAGGTGTCCGTGTTTGAGATTAGTGTTCAATCTATATAATATGTACACAAAATTAGTCTCATATAAGGATCATGCAGTCCTAGCAAAAAGCTGGCTTTAACCTATACCCTCTCACTTTAAGCATGCATGCAGACATATAATTATATTGACATACTTTGAGGTCATCACCCCATGTATGCATGCATGATGCTCAATAGGATTACAGTAAATAGGCAGACAACCACCTTACCATGCACTATAGATCTACTACAAATGCTGCAATAACTAGAGGGGGGACAAAATCTTCGTTTTGGGACTGCAGCATACGACAATAACGACACTGTAATATAATTATTATATATGATAGATGTATATATCAAGATATATCTTCGATAGCGAGGCTAGCAAACGCTTTTTAGTTGAGAGTGTTAGTGCGAGATGCATTAAGAAGAACCTAGTTTTCTTACTAAGAGAATTATGGTGGGACTGCCATGGCCATGCATAGAGGGTCAATATATAGAGATCGATACGAACAGCATCTCCGAGGCGGAGAATATGACGGCCAATTTTGTGTTAGAAATGTACATGTGCTTGAGAGACAGGAAGTGTCAGCAACCAGGTCTCGCATCCATAGCTATAATAGTTTGGGTACGACACAGGTTTCAAAAATACTCACTGCATGTGAAAAAGGGGTTCCCCGTTGAACCATAGATTGAAGAGTTACACCACAGCTTCGGTGGTGTGGACTTTAGGCTGATCCCTTATTATGTTGATAGGCTTTGATGGTTCAGGGGTCTTTGGGTGATAATATGCATACCTGATTGTTGCCGTAAGCCAGTCACCGAGGCAGCGGTGGATCGGAGATCGTCAGTATGGACTGCAGTGTATAGGCTACGGACACATAGATCAATGTTGCTTTCTCTCATCGTGTACGCAGGAGTATGTCCATACTAGTAAGTGGGTGATAGAAAAAGATCCTTGCTTAGCCTTCCAGGCCGCTGGGAAGAAGAAAGGCGCTGAGGGGCCGTGAGGGCTGCCTAGAATCGACGCTAATCCTTGCTTTACTCCGCGGCTGGTCAGTGAGTCAGTTAAACTATTCCAAAATTTCACAAGACATATAAGAGTTTGAATACTAAGGCACCACGAGTTTGCCATTCACCCCGCAGTCGTACAACCGGTGAAGAGGTTATGTAGCTCAAAAGAGTCATAAAAGCAGATGTATGGATTAGCCTCGATCCCAGGCCAAGTTTTCACTTTTATAACGGTTAGCTATAGTTGGGCGTGGCCCGACCATCTCCCTGACGGGAGGTCGGGTTGCAAGTATATATATATATATCACAGCAAAAACACATATGTTATATGGGATGCATCATCGTATTTTAGTGTTAAAATGACAGAAATTTTCTACATTAAATTTCAAATGATGCATTTTATTTGAGATGTTTTATGTTGTTATAACGTATCTGTTTTTACTGTCAGCCTATCTGAGATTTGTTCTGCACAGCATTATGTAACACTGCCATGAATATTCTTCTTCTCAAGTGGGTGTTAACCGACATGATGACGTGATAAACCACAGCATATCGCAACTAGATGCAAACGGAAGTGTAACCAAGCACGTGAAAAATGCTGCAATCTGATAGGGCGCCACTATAGTGGCGCTAGAACAAATCCCAGATAGGCTTGCAACCCGACCTCCTAGAGGAGGGTGGACAGGGTCAAAAGGTCACTAATGAATCATCACGTGAGCTTATGTTTTGTGCAGTAAATTTGCAAGTTTGACTGCACATCGCACCCTGATTCTTGTGATAAAGTAGCCCCTTCATGTTATTGCTGCTGCAAATTAGTCAACTTTTAGCTACTGCGCCCCTCCAGAGAAATCGTGCAGTGCCTAAAAGGTGGCCTGCTGGCTAGAAAAGAGCTAGCCTCGATTCCAAGCCGCTGAGAAAGACGGCCTGGTATACACTGTTTACGCATGCGCCAGAATTACCCAGAATCTGGGTAATCGTAAATTGCAGTATATTTATCAGTATTCTTATTCCGCATTAGTTTGTAAAACATTGATATCCGTTTCATTTATAATGATGTCATTGAAAAAAGAAATCTAGTCCAAGTTGTGTAATGGCTGCTACCTTCTCTTCTGCTCTCGCGTACGCGTTATCCTGTGTTGGAAAACCAGGTCTAGTGAAAGACAAGCAGCTGGAGGCGTTAAAGTGTCTGTACGCTGGTGTTTATGTGGGTACCGTACCGACCGGCTATGGCAAGTCCCAGAGCAAGTCCATCTGCTTTCCAGACACTCCCTTTCTTGATTGATGTGAAGCTTGACAGGACCAGTGCACCTCTCTCTGAAAGAAGTGTTGTGATGGTGATTTCTCCTCTTGTTTCTCTGAGTGAAGCCATCTTCAAAGTGTTGGTGTGTCTGTTCGACGTTCAGTGCCATTCTCTCTGGAAGGAAGTATTGTTGTGACATTTGCCGAAAATTGGTCACAGAGTAAGTACGTGGTGATCCGAGAACTGTGTGGCCTGAATGTGTTTACAATCCGAGGGACTTGTGTGTATCTGATCCGAGGGACTTGTTGCTTGAGTGTGTATCCGGACTTGTTGCTTGAGTGTGTATTAATGGATAGTGCTTTCAATGGTAAATCTATTGTGTAAATCAATAAGTAGTCCTCACATTATGTTACGTCACAGCCACTGTACTTATCCACATTTATTTTTTACCCACAGGTTTAACTAATTAATTTTCTTATGAGATTAACTTGTCACCTGAGTGTGTATCCGATCCGAGCCTCAAGTTAATGAATAAATCTACAGAGCTGATGTTTTACTTAGCTGTCTCTGTCTACAGTATATACAGAGAGGTAGCCTCTTCTTTTTCTTTTTTCTGTTCTTTATCACAATAACTGTTTAACGTTCAATGAGATAAAATACGGTAAATAATAAATTAATTGTCCACCCACGCGCCAACAGTAAATACCAGGCCCACTATTCAAGGGGCTGGAGTCGAGGCTAGAAAAGAGCTTGATAAAGTAGGTTCAAGGTTCAAGTATTTTAATAAAGACTATATACGTCATTATTAACTTTTTGGCTTCGTGACCAACCTCCTCTGCCGACCTCCCGTCTAGTCTCGAGGCCAGACTCCTCCCAGGGGAGAGAGTCTGGCAAACAGAGTCACTTTTCTTGGTTTTCAGACAGTCAAAAGTGGGCGTGTCGGAAATGGGCGTGGTGACAATGCTAAAACTGGGTGGCTATTATCTCTACTCCTATACAGATTTAGTGAGATTTGAAAGATTCTCTGTACTTGAAATAACTTTTTTAGTTGATGTATACAGGAATTTAAGTTAGCCATTGCCTACTGGCATAGTTTTAAAAATGACAAAGGTCAAGTACTATCAACCTCCTCTGTGAAGTGGAATCATGTGACAGTTTAATTGCATTCTTGCGAATCTGATTGGAGATGTCAAATTTTGACATCTGAACCAAGAAAAGTGACTAGACCCTCTCTCCCTGGCACATGTCAGATCACGTGCAAGGGAGTGGTCTGGGCCAGACTACCTCCTGTCAGGAGACGGTCGAGCCACGCCCAACAGCTAATGCACAAAAAGAGGCCCCTCTGATATGCTGCAGAGGTTGGACATGCATCATCATGACGCCTTCAGTCATGTGATAATTATAAACCTTTATAGAATTCCTTTGAGGTCAAAGGTGAGAATGTAAAGCTTATCAGTGTAAGTAAGAGCTAGAGAACAGTGAAGAGAAACAGATTAATGGTGCTCTGACCTCCTCTGCTCATATAGATCATAATCCTGTTAAACAAAAATTGGAAAAGTGTCAAAAAAATATAAATACTAGTCTAGATCCATCTTGGAATCTTTTCAGCAGTGTAGGGAAGGTGAGAGGGCGGTGGGAATGCTCCTAGACCACTTCTGGCTACTTGCAGTGTCTCTGTACAGCCTACAAAACAGTGGAGCATCGAGGTGCCTAATGGTGCCTAATCAGCCAGATTCTATGAGCGCACGTGATAAAACCAGACGGTGGATGACGCGCGTCCAACCTCCTCTGGATATGCTGTTTGTAAAGCCAGGTACGGTGGCCCAGAGAGTTCACAGAGTACGATTGACCTTCGCTAGTAGACAGTACGATTGACCTTCGCTAGTAGAGAGTTGACCGTCGCTAGTGGACAGTACGATTGACCTTCGCTAGTGGACAGTACGATTAACCTTCGCTAGTGGACAGTACGATTAACCTTCGCTAGTAGAGAGTACGATTAACCTTCGCTAGTGGAGAGTTCTAGTAAAAGCTCACCTTCTAGCTAGAGACCTTTACCATGTACGTAGGGGGGTGCTGACCTTATATTTGACCTTTGCTACACACATAAATATTAAAGAGCCATGTTGGCCTGCTTTGGACAGCAGGCACAACACTAGATGTCCTAGTGACTCACTAGCCTAGTAGACTACAGTTGAACAGTAAGCAATTAAGCTGCATGGTTGCTTATTAGCCTCGATCCCAGGCCGAGTTTTCGCTTTTATAACGGTTAGGTGAACAACTAGGCCTGTTCTGACTAATGGATATTCTCGTTCACTTTTGTGACATTTATATTCGTGTACTATCGTGTACTAGAAGTCAGCTCCCGTTTTATCATTATTGGAATGGCTCTTAGCTGAAGCTTCTCTCTTCTCTGAAGCTTAGAAAACATTACTCTGAAGACTGAACAACAAGGGAAGAGGTATAAAGCTTTGTCAAGCTTGTTAAGGTCAGTGTGGGCCCTGTGCTATCAAATCTTGTTCATGTTTGGCAAGATCTAGGTAGACTATAGTTTCATCATTAATATGGTGGATCAAGTGAAGAGTGTGAGCTAGAGAACTTGGTGCTGCCATCATCAGCTCGTCGACAATGACACTATAACCTGTTTAATACGAGAAATTTAATATAGATCTACACGTATTTAGAATGTCTATTTCTCTGTACAGGAGCAATGGCTAATATCCAGCTATCCCAACAGTGCTCCGCTTGGCTATACTAACGGACGAGACTGGACAGTTTGAGGTAAGGGTTTAACCGTCTTTGTAATTATTGTCCTATACTTACAGGACTGGAGTATGACCTGCTCGTTCGAGCGTTGCTGGGTAGCTCAGACTGACAGAGGCATCAAGAGAATCTACGTTTTCTCAAGAATTACGAGTTGGGGCCTAGAATCAGAGAAGTCCAGCAGCCTGCTAAATATTTTTGAAACGTAATTTGAAGGCATTCAATCATCCTGAAGTTGCCCTGGGTCACTGTAATCGTGCTGCAGCACAACTGGCAACTCCCCAGGCCCTTGTGAAGCAGCTCTCTATGTGCATCTTTTGTGTACTCACTCTGTGCATTTTCTGTGTACAAATTTCGATTAGAAATATTTTTGCCGACCACAAACACAATGAAAATTTGACGCATGGCAGACAACTATATACCGTATAGCGGGTATATTTCGAGGGTATAAATTTTCGCGGATGGACCATTACAAAGGATTTCGCGGATTTTATTTTCGTGGTCTGAGTTCCAGCCTTTTGGCGCATGCGCACATCAACATGCAGCTGTACCACTCCACTGTTAGCCTCGAATCCATAATACTGAACACGCCTACTATTATAAATTTTCGTGGGTATAAATTTTCGCGGTACAGGCTCAATCCGCGAAAACCGCGAACATTTATACCCTCGAAATATACCCGCTATACGGTAGTACCAGGCCTAGTTGTTCGCCTAACCGTTATAAAAGCGAAAACTCGGCCTGGGATCGAGGCTAGGTTGCTTATTTGTGTGCTGATGTTTCTAGTACATGTAGGATTTGTTGTAGCTAAATAATACAATAATTCCATGTTCTACTCTAGGGCTGTTCAGTGTTGAGTGGACTATTTTTCTTTTGCCAGATTGAAGTCCAGAGTAGAACATGTAGCCTGTAGGAATGACTGTATTAGAACATGTCAAACAACAGCACACAAACAAGCTCAACTTACTGTTCAACTGTAACCTACTATAGGCTAGTGTTATGCCTGCTGTCCAAAGCAGGCTATGCATGGCTCTTTAATACAGCATCTGTGTGTAGCAAAGGTCAAATATAAGGTCAGCACCCCCCTACGTACCTAGGTAAAGGTTTTTAGCTAAAAGGTGAGCTTTTACTAGAAAAAAAGAACTCTCCACTAGCGAAGGTTAATCGTACTCTCTACTAGCGAAGGTTAATCGTACTACCTACTAGCGAAGGTTGTACTGTCCACTAGCGAAGGTCACTTGTACTCTCTACTAGCGAAGGTTAATCGTACTGTCCACTAGCGAAGGTCAATCGTACTGTTCACTAGCGAAGGTCAACTCTCTACTAGCGAAGGTCAACTCTCTACTAGCGAAGGTCAACTCTCTACTAGCGATGGTCAACTCCCTACTAGCGATGGTCAACTCCCTACTAGCGATGGTCAACTCTCTACTAGCGAAGGTCAATCGTACTGTCCACTAGCGAAGGTCAATCGTACTCTTGTGAACTCTCTGGGCCACCGTAGCCAGGAGTACGCGTTAGTAGAGTAGGTAAAGATCATGAGTATCAAAAGCAAATCAGGAGTCAGGAAGAAGTACGCGTTTAGTAGAGTAGGTAAAGATCATGAGTATCAAAAGTAGTAATATTATAATAATAGCATGTATACATGTACATAAATTTATTGGAAACAGTTACAGTTAATTAAATTTGAGGGATCAGGCCCTCTTCCGTTGCGAGAGTAATGTCCGCGTCACGTAGGGGTCGATGAGTTGATGATCTTGTCCCTCGGATGCACATGATTGATGATCGGACAGCAGCGAATGATAGCTTGCATCTTAGCCAGCTGATTACTACTGAGTAGTTTTTTCCTTTTTTCCAGGCGAGCATGTCTGCTAATCTTTTGTAAAAGGTGGTGGCCTCTTGTCCCAGTCCACCTGTGGTTGAGAAGACTAGGGGGGTGAAAACTCCTTGCTCAATGTCTCTGACACGTTGGCCGTAAGCCCGTTTTTTTCTCTCGTCTTCATGTTTCTTGTAGGCAGCTTTGATGGTTCTGGAACTGTTGCTGGGCGCATTCGGGTGGAAAACCCTCACATCAAAATATGCGTCTTGAGCAGCAGACCAGAACCCTCTCGCACGGATGTCAAGACGGGCATTGTCAGTGGTAATGGCTGAGCGGTGGGATAAAGACTATCCGCTTAGTGGTTGTAGTCGGGGTTCTGTGGCAACATTGTGGCAGACTTTGATGAGAAGTGAAGCTGTCAGATCACGTAGCTCATTATGCCTTATCGTTGGGAAGCCGCCCTTTGGGCAAATCATTGCATGGTTTGCTGAGAAGGCTGAGCCACAGTTGCATTTAGTAGGGGTCGATGGCAGTGGCCAGCCATAGCGAAAACAGAGTGCATCTCTGAATGCGCCCTTGTGGAGGGAGAAACCATGGTCATCAATAGGTAGAACTGAAAGCCACGATGAGGCACCTTTCTCTTTGGCCAGGTCAATAAGGCGTTTCGACTGTGGAGACAGTTTTTTGGCCGTAAACTGTCTCAGCTTGTTGGTCCTGAAGTGAACGGTTCGAGTGCCTTACAGATGCTTTGATTTCAATCACTTTGGAGGTGTCCAGTTGCTTGTTTTGATTTTGAGCGATGATGACATCAAAAGCAAATCAGGAGTCAGGAAGAAGTAAGCGTTTAGTAGAGTAGGTAAAGATCATGAGTATCAAAAGCAAATATCGTGCAACGGTGTCGCTGCGCTTACTGCAGTTAGAATAATTGTTAACTCTATACAGCTAATGGCAACATTAATAATAGACCTGCTGCTACTATTTGCTTCAGTAAATTTATATTGATGTATATTTGTTTTCTTATCATGTGCTGATGATTAGATTTATACCATACGTTCTATTGGCTACAGGTAGATCTACTAGCTTACGTTTCTACCGTTCATGGACAGGAGCTGTTGTGCAATGGAAATGAACTGATTGGTCTTACTGGTGCGATAAACAAGTCTACAAATCAGTGTCAGCAGGGGACTCAGCAGAGTGAGTTTTATCTTATATATCAGTACAGGAGGTTCGGCTACATTTTTATGGGATCCATGCATCTTCTTGCGCCAATCGTTGCTTACAGTGGGCCATATGTTACAGTTATTGACTGGTTGACTAGTAATTATGGCTTATAATAATAATTATATTTAATAATTATAAGTACTTCCCTCTCCACTACCAATATACTGAGATTTCTCACCATAATTTTATAATTTACTACACTGCCATTGCATCTGATTCTTCCTTAGGTTACTTGCCATGGCTCTTTATTACAGACTTGAAACTTTGCCCTCCGATGGAAGTTGTGAATCAAGCCATTGGCGTCGATAGTAATGTTCTGTTTGTAACATGCCAAGCAGAGGAAAGAGCAGCAGTTTCTGTGAGAACAGCTGAATGTGGCTGTGGTTGTGGCCCAGGAGCTATATTTAACAACATAGGATTAAGCCGTTGTTTTCAGAGCAGTACTACTATTCCAGGCATTAATATAGTGTATGTAAGACCTGTGACAGACTTTAACCGACATGTAACTGTGTACATTGAGAACTACAATGTGATAAATAGTTGTGAAATTTCGATTCAATGCATAGTACACAGGGACCACATTTTTAATGATGAAAGAGCTAGAGCGTTTTAATTTTATTGTCAGATACGGTAAGTTCCATATAGTTATGTATGATGAAATTTACACGTAGTTGTACAATTAAGTGTGCAAACCACCAGCTATATATATGCATGGGTCTAGGCTATAATTATTATAAGGTTATCCTATATTTACAGCTGCATGCTGACTAAAAATTAATGAGGGTGATGTATCTATTATTTTCTTTTGCTCTTAATTCAATACCATGCTTACGCAAGTCGTTTAATCTAGGCTGGAATCCTAGGCATTCTTGCATGCTTATATAATTATAGTAGAGATTGGGTTGACCTAGCCTCGGCCCCGGCCCGATTTTTCAAGAAAAATTGGCCTGGAACCGAAGCTGTGTATAGGGTTGACCTAAGTCAGAAGTATAATTATAGTGAGTAAATACAAGCTGCTCTATCCCGGATTATTGGTGACAGGTAGTTGTACTATGTATATTACAGTATATATAGTCACCCGTGTATATATATAGGGAATAATGAACCGGGATCTGTGACCCTGACTACCAGTGAATCCGTGGCACCGAGTACTAGTGGATCTGTGACCCTGGCTACCAGTGAATCTGTGGCACCGAGTACTAGTGGATCTGTGACCCTGACTACCAGTGAATCCGTGGCACCGAGTACTAGTGGATCTGTGACCCTGACTACCAGTGAATCCGTGGCACCGAGTACTAGTGAATCTGTGACCCTGACTACCAGTGAATCCGTGGCACCGAGTACTAGTGGATCTGTGACCCTGACTACCAGTGAATCCGTGGCACCGAGTGCTAGTGGATCTGTGACCCTGACTACCAGTGAATCCGTGGCACCGAGTACTAGTGGATCTGTGACCCTGATTACCAGTGAATCCATGGCACCGAGTACTAGTGGATCTGTGACAACTAGACATACACAATCTGGTATATATATATATATATATACACCTGCACTGCATTGTATATTATTATGGCAACACTGATTTACTCATGCAGATTCAGACGTGATAATTACGATTGCTGCTGTTACAACTCCTGCTGTAATAGCTTTTACATTGGGTACGAGCGAGATATGATGCCTTATATATTTATACTGTAAAACTGCTAATAGTTACAGATCTCTTTCAATCTGTATAGGTGCGTCAGCTACATTGATCATAGTGCTCTTGATAATAAAGAAGCAACAATGGAGGTCAACTCCTCATCAAGATCCTGATGTAGACCTGGAAGAAAATGAAGCCTATGGCATACGTTTATCAATGAAAATCAATAATGCATATGGCTGCAGTTCCAATGAAGAACAGCACATCTATGAAGAAATTGTACTTGAAAGTCGAGTGGAACTTGAAGCCCATGGAACTGCATAGAATGAAGCATGCACGCTCATACATAATTATAGTCCAAGAAGTACTGTTCAGTACTTAGCTAAATACAAATCAATCACATGCACATCTGTTTCAGTGTATACCTCCACTTTTCATAATAATTTGCTGCATGCGATAGAATTATTATTTTAGATAGACCTATAGTTAGGTTGTAACCCTTAACCCTCCCATCATGCATATATAATGACGTATATACTCACATGTATATCAGGGGGGACGAGCCGTGTAAGGTATTGGGATGAGGTGTGACGGTGTGAGGGTGTGCATGAATGTGTGTAGGGGTGATCCCTGTACAGGATGCCCTGGTATATATACTTCTATCAAGCTAACTATTATACTGCCGAAAAGAAGGCATTTTGGAAATTAATTAAGAATTTGTCAGCATTTCATGTTGCAGGTCTCTGATGTGAGTCAATCAATCTTAGTTATGTCATAATTACTAAGAACTGTTTGTGCGCACAATACTGACTGTTGACTGTTGACTGTTTATTATATTATATGAACATATTTACGGTGAATATTGCTGATAAGCAAGAAAACCATTGTTGATTGTTTATTATTTACCTGGAAATCTGATTCATACATGCCCGTACATTATCGTTGGGAGAAGCAATTCCCTGGAGAGAAGTTTGATGACTCTTTATACCGATTATAATTCTGCCTAAATGTTTTGGTGTATCAATCTTATATCAATGAAAGTGAATATTAATTTTGTATACGAAAGCATGACGAATGCTATAATTATTATTATACTCATGAAACGGGGATCACATGCAATACCTCTGACATGTGCCTATAATGATTATGAGCATGAGGTGCATATAGAATTTTAACTGTGTCCCCCATAACCGTTGTGTGGTTGCAAAACGTATAGCTTCGTTCGCTGTGTCATATTATAGCTATGTACATGCGCCAGCACTTTGCAAGTATGTATAGTTTTCTGTTTATGACATTATGCACACACACATACACATGCACACACATACTTGCACATGCAGCCACTGATCTCCATAGCTGACCCTATATCCCGGTTCCTCTATATCGGTCTTCAATCTCTGGGGCCATCGGTAGCCTGCATGCACATATGCATACACACATGCACACAGTACTGCATAGTGCTGTACTATTAGGATTTTGAGCCCCTCAACTGAGTGCTTGTATACAACCTTAGCATGTAATCTGGGTCAATTGACTCATACAAATGTGGCAGCTCTTCATAACATGGATTCTTTGTTAGAGGAGGAGGATCTCCGTATATGATGGATTCTTTCCAGTCTCATGCATGCAATGGATAATTGTTTTAGAATCTTGTGCAAAACAAGTTGGAACTAAAAATTAAAGTATGGTGCTATTGTAGTTTTTACCTAAATGTATATTATACCATGCATGCACTAGCTAAATTTAGTAAGACTCAAGTGAAAACTTATAAGGCTTTATACACAATGCCTGCCAGACACAGCACTATAATTATGTTATAGTCTAGCAGTAAAATATAGAAATTGTCAATTGAGTCCATGCACTTCAGATTTCTATATTTTGCTAACTACATGCAATTAGATCTAGATACACATAGCTAAGTTTTTTAGGAAAGCTCAACCAAAATTACCCAACTTTAAAACTTGTGCAAAACACCTTAGTGTTGCATTATCAAGCTAGCCCGATGGCGAAGTTTTATGCATACATCTTGGCAATACTGTCTTTTAAGGTAAGCTTATACTATAATTATATGACCATAATTATTATATAGATCTATAATTATACTTGTATACCTATGTGATCTAGCAGACTGCACGAGGTTAACTATTCACTACATATAATTGTATAATAGCTTCTACAGCACATGAGAGTTGCATGAACTGGCTGCCATAATTATGGCACATATAAACAGAGCAGTTTATAGATTGGGTAGCATTGTATAAGATGCTGACTTAACAGACTATAGACATTTTATATATATACTGGTGATTCACAACCTATAGCCGAGCTTTATTATAGTTTAGTTTACTATGGTGATGCAGTGTCAGAGTGTTTTTCTCTTTCATGCAGTCTCTAACTTGTTACTGTATCGCTCAAGACGAGAGTTGTACTATAGCTTAATCGGGCCATTTCAAGGCTGGAATAATTTTTCTACCACAGAGGGCTGTGAAGATTGTGAGTTTTTTATGTGTGCATGAGCATGCATGCATGCAATGTACATACATAGTTTAGAGGATTTGCTCCTGTTATATCCAGACATTGCACACCTATAAGTTATCGTGTAGCGGGTATATTTCGAGGGTATATAAATTTTCGTGGAAATGCCTTTAGAAAGGTTTTCGTGGACTTGATTTTCGTGAAATAGCAGCCTTTTGCAGCATGCGATATTATATTTCAATCACAGTTATAAATGTTTGCGGTACATGCTTAATCCGCGAAAACCACAAACATGCATATACCCTCGAAATATACCCGGTATGCTGACGCAATTGTGGTAATTTCTTATTCGTTAATTTTGGTGTGTTGACAGTTGACACCAATTTGAGAGAAGAGTGTTCATTTGTTCTCAGTATTCTGTGGTATGTATTATATATAGTATAGAGTAATTGTGTTACTGTTACATAATTATATACATTATTTTACATGCAGATTTCGTTCTCTGTCCTGAGAGTAGCTATACTATTAGATCAACTCAACAAATGGGATTTGCTAGCTGTATCGTAAATGACATCGCTAACATTGTTGATATACAATTATGTTCAGATTCAAATTGTGAAAGGCCTTCATTATATTATCATCAGTGTAGGTACGATAATAAGACAAATATATGGATTGAACGAATCACAAATAGACAGATCAACATATATATTCCTAATCCAAGCAAGTTCAACAATAATACTCGAGTGAAATATTTAGCGCTGACAATGTCATCTGATGGTAGCCGGGTTATTCATAGTCAGCAAACTTTATTGATTCTTCTTCAATTAACCGATGAACAGGGTATGTTGAAGAGCTCGTATATAGACATATTGCACTATTTATTGCACTTCTATAATGTAACTTACCATAATAGCTGGTTATTTTCGAGGCACTAAACGTTCACTGCATGATTCTTTACACAAGTTGTGCACACGCATGATGCAGGTGTGCATTTGCTTCATATGTAATGTAATCTCTATTTCATGTGACTGAAGACCGAACAGGTACAGTCATACCCACTACCCCTGATGCAGGTATGAATGGAGCAATGCAGTCAGTGAATACTATAATAATATCACTTATCCATTAGGCACTACAACTATTAAAACAACCAGACCGAGCACAAAACCCTCAACTACGGAAACTACGACCGGGACTACTCAGGATATGTATGTATCCATCAGAGAAACAACTACGGAAACTACGACCGGGACTACTCAGGATATGTATGTATCCACCAGAGAAACAAGTATGGAAACTACGACCGGGACTACTCAGGGTATGTATGTATCCACCAGAGAAACAAGTACGGAAACTACGACCGGGACTACTCAGGGTATGTATGTATCCACCAGAGAAACAACTACGGAAACTACGACCGGGACTATACTCAGGGTATGTATGTATCCACCAGAGAAACAAGTACGGAAACTACGACCGGGACTACTCAGGATATGTATATATTCACCAGAAAAGCAACTACGGAAACTACGACCGGGACTACTCAGGGTATGTATGTATCCAACGTCAACTACGCTGTCATAATATATTACACCATGCATGCATATTCAGATACAGATTCGGAAATTATGTGGACTGTGATTGCTCCTGTTGCTGCTGTAATAGCACAAATATGTGGTATGTACTTCTATTATGCCGCCAAAACATTTTTAGTCTCATTCATAATGCAGGAGTGTCAGTTGCAATCATCAAAATACTTGTGATTGTAAAAAAGAGACAGCGATCAAATGAACATCAAAATGTGAATCTGCGAGAAAATGAAGCCTACGGCATAAGTTTACCAATGAAAGTTAATGATGCATATGGATGCAATTCTGATAACGAACTGCACATTTACGAAGAAATTGTGTGACTTAAATCGACAATACTTCTTGGCTTACAACAGTAATTCAGCTTTCCATGACATTGTTATCATCTATCCATCATGCATGCATAATTTCAGACTACTTATATTTGTAAATGTGAATTTTTAGAAATAGATCTAGTACCTCACGGATGAGACAGTAGTTGAAAAATGAAACTTGTAGGCCATCTTTGAAGGTGACAAAAAACTAATCATTGCTTTATAAATTCATGATCATTTCCTATTTACGATAAGCCTAAGGTCATTACAGTAAAAAGTTAGTTTTGCCCCTGCTTAACGTGGGGTGAATGTAGCCTCGATCCCAGGCCGAGTTTTCGCTTTTATAACGGTTAGGAGAACAACTGGTGAATGCTGCTCTATGTGCATTGTTAGATTCACTAGAACGCCCATCACACACCTCAGCTAGATAATAAGGTTAGGGTTAGGTCCCTATGTGCATGCTCTGTCATCAATGATATCATAAAATAGATTCTAATATGCCTGGTACTCACTTATAACAGTGAACGTTGGGTAGCTATTATTACATTCAGTGCAACGCCCGAGGGCGAGTTGATTTACGTTGCCATAAATCCCTCACCACCATAGTACATATACAGCATGACGCTTCACAGTTTGTTTGATGGATGCATGGTGAGTCTGTATACATCTCTCCACCCATGAAGCTGAATTGTTGCTCCACCCATGCAGTGAGAGCAATACCTCACTCAGGAGATAGTAGGATTAAAATACGTATTATAATGTGGCCTGGAATCGAGGCTGAGGAGAGAGTAGACCGTCTAAATGGTGGATTTTGTATCATTAGTTGTGTGTGCAAGAAACTCTTGTTGTAATTCGCTAACTGACACTGCAATGTGCAAATTATATTATGCAGTTGTAATGATGAGTATATAATTATACGTAACGTAATAACATCCCTTGCACTATGTGCATGTAAACAGTGCTGCAACTGCTACATGCATGGTGAGATTCTCAGCAAACCCATTGCTATCAAGGCATAGAGATTCTCACATGTATATAGACTTCTTCACAATAATTATTGTTCTAATTGTGTGAGAAACCTGTTATATAATTATGGCATTGCATAATAATGAAGAAAAGTAACGTTTATTTTCAATTGTCAACATGGCCGGTTAAAAGTACATTATGATGTCACTGATACTAAGAATTGTGAGAATTGATAAGCAAGTGTACAATGAGACACTTTTGACTGTATATCCTTTGTAACGAATACATTGCATGACTGCATGGTGAATAATGCTGATAAGCAAGAAACCATTGCTTATTGTTTATTGACACAGAAATCTGATTCATACATGCACATATTACAGAAATCCCTGGGAGAAGCAATTAAGGAAATTCCCTAGAGAGAAGTTTGGACACACATAGTTGATACAGTGACCACTGAATTAAATGAAGCGAGAGGACTTGTTTTAATTATAGCCAATGTTCAGTTCAACAATTAATGTGACCTCTAATTGTGAATATCTATAATTATTTTTTTGCTCCCACTTTACTGAAGTCTTTAGTACGGTGATCAATACTGTCCATGATTATTGGTAATGAATTTTAAATATCCACCTCCCACACACACAATGTTGTTGCACCACGCCCCTATATTATTTGTTGGCTGTGTTGTGTCATGCATGCACCACAAACAGATGACATGTGTAGTTGTGGTAAAACAAAGTTGTTCACCTCAATTCTTAGGAAGACTCCATAGCTATACCATTTTACCATTCTGCCCCCCCCCCTCACTCCGGGTCCCCCGTAAACACATGCACACTGGCCCCCTCCCCACAGTTATGTTATGTTATGTACATGCAATAATACCGGTAGGCTAGCAACATGAACACAGTGATACCAGACTGTATACATTAGTGTTCTGTGTATATACATTTTCGCGGTTCATGCCTAATACGAAAACCACACTAAAACATTTATACCCTCAAAATATACCCGCTATACGGTACATAATTATTGTCACTTGTCACAATGCTATCAAGATTTTGAACCCCCCCCCCAACTGAGTGCTATACACGTAATAGTTGTTGTTTCCTTATATGGGCAGTTTCTTATTATGTCACAGATAATAATACACTGCATGTGTCTAATTACATCAAATTACAAGATAGTGAGAGTATTATAGGGCTTCTAGGTATGACATGGCAACAGTTCCGCTGTAAGTGACAAACTTGAGTTAATCAGCTATAATATAAAAGCTATTGTGTTTGGGCCATTCTGCCAGTTAATTCTGTGTTTTGTTGTACTACGCATTCTCATGAGCCGGGTATAATTGGGAAGGTACACCCGTTGGGTGTGGTTGAACTTTAACCTCAGTTACGGTACTGTAAACTGGGTCAATTGACTCGTACTGATGCGGTTTTTCATAACATGGATTCTTTGTTAGAGGAGGGGAATATCCGTATGATGGATTCTTTCCAGTCTCAAAGGATGATCGTTTAGAATCATCTGCAAAAAATAAGTTGGAAGCAAACATTTCATAGGATTACAGTGTTGCCGGCAACTTTACCATCTATCTTGTTTCTTCTTTTCACACAAATACATACTGCAACAGTAACTGGAGAATGTTTAAATTGAGTAAGAGACAATTGCAAGGAGGCTATAATTATACACAATTATTATCAGTATACCTGCCAAAATCATCAGTAGTACTACGGCTGTTACACCACCAGCAACAATTGGCATGAGGTGTGGCACTAGATCTGTAGTTCAAAGAACAAAGAGTCAATACATACACTAAGTTTTGTGTATATTAACCAGCCAATAATACAGACACAACAAACCTTGGGGGAAATGATGTGGCGAATGGGTTGAGGCAGATACTTGTGGAGTTGTGACACTTTCTACAACTGTATGAGAAAGACAAATGAAAATTAACTATTTGAATTTAAGTATACATATTAATGGGCAAAGTACCTTGTATATACATACGTATGTACCAGAAAACTCAATGCTTAATTCTATAACAGATCAAGATTACCACAATCTGGCATAAACAATTCAGGGAATTATGTACAATATTATAGCCAAAGATATTACCAGAAGTAGTAGGACACGACTGCATGTTTTGTTGTATTGCCATAGTTGTGTTTGCAGTCTTGCCTTTACCAGCAACATTCACCCCACAAACACTGATTACAACGTTATAACTTCTATTGCATGTATCTATGCCCACAGCCATGTACTCCAGTGTATACTGCAGATCAGTAATTTCAGTTCCATTGGCTATTAGGGACTCTGTCTGAGTATCCCATACATCCACACTATAGTGGGAAATGGGGTGACTGGAGGAGGGGCGTGACCAAGACACAGATAGAGAGTCGTCCAGAGCACTGGCTACAAGGTCTGTAGGGAGTCCTGGTCTATCTGCACAGACACGCACAATTAAGAGGAACAAAGTCAATGACAATACACTGCATAAATGTACATATTATACCATGTTCAGCTCCATCACATAAGAACGGTTGGACAGGAACAGTGATGGATGTTGGTTCTCCTTCACCAGCTTGGTTGATACTTCTCACAGACACACTCAGCTCACAATTGGAGTAACAACCGCTAACACCAAGATCACATAGGCTGATAAGGAAGTCGTGTTGAGAGGTAGTAAAGGTTTCTGAGTGGTCTTCGACTGATGCGTTGACTGTGAAGCTCATGGTAGTACCCGGCAGAGTAGAGGGAGGAGTCCAGGTTATCAGCACTGAGTCATTGATTACCGCAGAGCTTGCCAGATTACTTGGAGCATTGAGAATTCCTACAATGTGACACGAGCAACAAATCTAATATCAGAGGTTGTTTAGTGAACACTTATGTCGTTTTTTTCTTTTAATTCACACAAGTGACATGCATGGTTATCATTTTTTGTACTTTGTACGAAATAAACAGCAGATAGTAAAAGTTATGCTCTCCTTGGAAATGAACGCCTGCCGGAAAATAACAGTAGCAATACTGAAACGAACACCATTTTCGGAGCCCTATTTTTAAGAGAATCTCTCGATTTCTCGTGTATTGTGCTGATACAAACTTATATAGACCAACTTCTACAAGCTAAAAGATGACTCCACTGTCCATGGTAATCATTTCTAGATAAAGCTCTAGCTCCACATACTTGTTATGGTCCGCCTATACATAGTAGTTAGACACTGTTTTGTCTATGGGCACTGATTTAATATCCCGAGTGTATAGCGAGGGTGGCTGAGGGCTTGTAAATCACATGGACACCGACAGAACAGTGTCTAGATCTAGTGCACACGCGCAAACCTTGCCCTCGAGGCTTGACTACAATACAATTACTTGACAACAGAATACTAGTATACTAAGTCCCATAGTATACCTGCTCTGAGGCACTTTTCCCATGTACTTTCCATATAGATCTTATCAACTAGTGTCTATATACCATATAGCGGGTATATTTCAAGGATATAAACTTTCGCGGAATAGCAGCAGCATACGATATTAAATTCGTGGGTGCGGTAGATCTACATGCTTAACCAGGACCTCGAAATATACACGTACATGTACTTATAACTATTTTTACCTTGTACCCTTAGGTACACTTTATCACTGAGAATGTATCCTGCATTCGAATAATGTCCTATACACTCCACTGATGTATTATCGGTTTCAGATATTCCAATCATCTCCAAAGCTATGGAAGTTGTGTATGGGTCATCAAATCCTTCAGGACTCCAGATATATCTACTTGCTTGATAGAAGTCTGGGAGATTACTTGGTAGCAAACGCTCCTCAGTAATCAGCCAGTAGAGTCCGCTCTGTCCACTCTGAGTTACCTTACATGTAAGTCTTGCCATTTCCCCAGAATAAACAGTCACATTTTCAGGCACAGAAACAAAACTACCGGCTGGAATAGAAAAAAATATAGATCATCTATCAAGCAGTAGCCTAGAAATTAAAGCTCGTTTTTGTATATTAGTTTTTGGACTTACCAGTGACACCGTTGCAGAGAACAAGGAGAATTAATTAAGGCAAATATTACGAGGAATAACTTTGTACAGCATCGGTTCATCTTGGATCTAGAGCTATCTCAACATCTTCTATGACTAGCGCGCGCTATAGAAGCTAGCTAGCTCTGATCCTTCTATGTCTTTTTGGTTCATAGAACTATGATGCAATACTGATTATGACTCGACTTGAGACTACATGTACGTAAAGCCATGCAATCCTCGCGGGGGTCCTCAATTGAAAATGTTTACCGCGAGTCTACAGAGTAGTTTCTCATCAGCCCCCGCTTCACTTTAGCCTTCCCCTCAAAAAGTTGTCACAACATATACGTGTGAAGAATTCGAGGGTGTGTTGTGGTTAAATAACTTCCGTTCCTGACATAGAGTGAATCCCTAATGACTTAATTAAGTCCAGCCTTCCTTGGGCCTCATCAATTTACAAAAACCGAGAAACTACTAATCTACTTTGCCTGGCCTAATCAAAGAACTCCAGTTTAGTTAGTTCAGAATGCAATATCTAATAATTATCTGTTTTTTGCTGGTAAGCTTAAGTGTGTGCGTATAGATCTATAACACTGTAGTATCTTAGACTCACTCTACATGAATGAATGTCAATGCTGCATAAATTTAGGTAATCGCATAATCTAGAAATACAATGTATATAGGTGCAGGTATTATGATTGCATGGTTGTGACATGCAGGTCTCATCAGGCCTGATCTGTGCTCAGCAGTGTGAGAGGGTACTGGACGAGTTTCAAATGAATAATAATACCATTAACTTGAGTACAAGCTGTAGCTGCCCAAAGGGTAAGCAGTTTATGCACTGGTATATTTCATTATATAATTATGTGTTTAATCATTTTTTTAGAGTTTCAACTCTGTTCCCAGCCTGGGTCGCATGACATTTTTATTGGGAAAAATGTTTCTTCAACGTGTAGATTACACAATACTTCAGACACGGCTAATATGCTTCAAGTATATTTTTGCCCTGGTGGTGGACAGTGCGAACACAAAAAGATAGTATCGCCTAATGATTTATGTGTCCTAAATGAGACCTTCTCACAGTTTAAGTTGTTGGTTAGCAGACCTCCTCAGAATACTCTGTTAGAGGCTAATATACACATATACGGTGTGACTGGAAACACGAGCCTGAACGTTCAATGTACTGCTCAGTATACGAATGGTATACGAATGATGGATGTATCAATGAATACTTTGATGATTGATTTCATCATGCCACGTGAGTTGTCATGCCATTGACCTTGACATTTCTTGTCTGGCCCTAACCTCAGTTCCAGGCCGATTTTTCTTTAATTTATTTCTTCATACTTGGTTAATAATTATAGCACAACATTTTAGTTTTAAAATCGTAATCTCATGCATATAATTATAACAGCCATCATTTTCTACATGCATTATAGATAATCCATCTTGCCCAACTCCATCTCCATCTTCATCTTTCCCAACTTCGACTCCTAGTCCTAGTAAGTTCAGTTGCAACATATAACACTGTTTGGAGGTGTCTATAAATTATAATGATGGCATGGGTAGACCTATATATAATTATAAGCCCAAAGGCATTATTGTAGTATCCTGAGCATAATTATAGCGAGGGTGCTACCGTAGCTTAGTACTTTATTTATAAGCGCTAGCGTATCTTTATTTTAAGCGCATGCTCATAACTGCAGGTTTTTTACTCGAATTGAAGCGCTTTTTCAATAATTATGCGAAGGATAGTAGTGAGATAGTTTCGTCTATCTATGGCTAGCTAGCTTGTACAGTGCATGGTAGCCTTATAGCTGGTGATGATGATCTATCTGGAAGGGCACGCTGTTACCTTGTCTGATCGTGCTGAGAGAATGTGAGAGATATATAGATGAGGTGGACCCGGACCCTTTTTTCTGAATGTTTTTGCAAAATGAACTGTATTATTATGATGTACATGTAAAGATCTAGTTATAGGGTTGATTTTCTAGCTAGCTAACGAGTCATTTCTCATCACATAGACATCCGGTTACTGGGTGGGGCTCGAAAATGACTGCAGTTCTCTTTCGTAGCTAAAGTAAATAAATAGCTTCTCTATTATATGCAATACAGTAGAACCTCGCTAATCCAGACGAACTCCTTTAGTCCGAAACCTCGCAAATTTGGACAAAATCGCAATCTGAAAAAGAGGAGGGGCTATCAATAGACTACTGCGCATGCGCACTCTAACTTACCCGTTTGTACTTACCTTAACTACTCTTTTCGCCATAAAGGCTAAAAAAAAAAAAAAAAAAAAAAAAAAAAAAAAAAAAAAAAAACTTGCTTTGCTGAATCAGCAATAATTTTATTAATAAACTGTTAATACCTTGCTCAATACAATGGCCACTGCAAAGAAAACGAAGAGAGCTCACAAGACTGGAGAAATAAAAGACTATTCTAGCTAACAGCTTCCCTTCTGGCCACAGTAATACTCATAATACATGTACACAAGTGTCTTCGTTAATGATCACTTAATGACATCCGTTAATCCGGAAATTTTATGTATTCGGATGGGGTCTGGTCTGACTCTATTCGGATTAGCGAGGTTCCATTGTAATAGAAGATTGGGCCACAGCCAACTAGGCAGATAAGTTAAATGGCGTCATTATAATAAGAGGCATGGCCTCCAGTCAAAAAATGTCACCACTAAATGCACAGTAAGAAAAGAGCTTCACAGCCACACTGTTTTTTATGAGGCAGCCATTAATATTATAAACTTTCAACTTTTGCCGTTTTTAGCAATCCTTTTTAGTACAATCATAGATCGATCAATTCCCACTCTTTTCTGCATGCAGATGCAAATTTCGTTGCCAGAAAGCTTTGGCGCCTACAGTGCTTTTATTTATATAACTATATTTAGAGCATCGCTTGCATGGAAACATTTATTTTGTATTGTCAAGTTCCAACTACTTTCTATTCATGCATGCCATAAAAAAATTATCGGGGGGCTGACGGGGCTAGAGCTCCCCCCCCCTTTTGTGCTCCCATGAACTCTCTAAACTTAGCTTGAATCACCGTGATCTGTCAATCTATACTGTATGCATAATTATAATAATAGAATGATGTCATGCAATTGAAATGTGGTCAGGGCCATATCTAATGCGCATGCTGATTGCTAAGGAAAACTGAGTAATGACTTTTTTTCCAGCGCCTGCTCTGGTCTTGCTCAACTGATTTGAGTTGCCCTGCTCTTCCAAAAATCCAGGCTACGCCACTGTACTATAGGCAATCACTATACTAGAGCTCTAATTTAAAACTGCAGGCCCCAGCTCGGCATTCGGCCACTCCAAGTGAATTCATCATGCAACCAATTTCTTGCATTATTTGTTTCTGAATTACCAGTATCATTTTTTGCAAATAATTAATATTTACACAATACGTATGTTGCGCCACGTGGACGATAGGGCGCATAGAAACAGTAACCTGAGTAAAATCAAGGAATAAATATAATGCAAACGGTGAATCAGAAACCAGATTACAGATTATCACTTGCATGGAGACTACCGAGTGCATAGCCTTCTTTATCAAAATGCGAGTAGAAATACAAGCTTATCTAGCCCTGCTGAGCATATCACCCCACATTCGGGGCAAAGCCTTCAACTTGAGCAACATAATCTTCTGCTTTCAAAGCTGTCCAATCTTCACATACAAAAACAAAGCACATTCATGGCATGGGCTCCATGTGGTATAAATTAATAGAGTCCGCATGCATGTTGGATTATAATTATAGACAGTTTCAATATCTCAAATCAACTAAAGTCACTGACATAATTTTATAGCCAATTAACGTCCTGACACCGTGGCGTGCTATTATTTATTGTTTCTATATATTATATACAGGCCCATGCGCATGTGATAACAGAGATCGCAATATAGCCATTGGCCTTGCAGTTGTCTTTTTCATTGTTGCCGTAGTATTAGCTATCTGGTGAGTTGATAAATTATATGTGCAATATGACAAGCACGCATGTGACTGAAACATTTTTTTTTTCAGTCTTGTGTCTATATGCTGTTGGAAGACTCTGAATCAATGATGTCTGATCAAAATTACCATTATAGTAGTTCCTGAAGTTTACAATTTATTATTCAATTGTATATAATTATACCATATATTGTATATATACCATGTCAACTGTCAGTGGAGTTCTGTTTAACAGTCAGAGGGGGGGAGGGGGGGAGGGGGGGGTTGTGAGCCAGTATTATCAAATATAATTTTGGAAGGGTTGCTTTTAAGCTCCTAAGTCAGCGGGTCAAGGAACCCCTCTGGGGCCTGTTGGGCAGTTGAATCCATGCATATCATTTTTTGGATCGCTTATCAGCTCCTGAATCAGCGAGTCAATGAACTCCTCACTTTTTTGAGTTAGCCAAGGGTACTTGGAGATAACCATGGTACAGTATGAATGACTCTCAGAAGATACGTACATGTATACCCCTACCAGAAAAATCGAATATTTGCCCCACGAAAATTACACGCTATACGGTACTTACTATACATATAGCGCGAAATTTTCAAGGGGCTTAATTTTCGCTGTTTTTGTGGGTTAGCAATCCTACATGAAAATTAATTCCATGAAAAATTGTTCTTTAAATTATCTACTATAATGTGCAAAGATAAGGCGTGGCTTCCGGTAAGCAGTTATCTGGCCCCATTGTGCAACGAATGTTTTATAGAGGCCATTTCCACGAAATATAAGTGCCTCGAAAATTTCGCGCTATACGGCGCACAATCAGAGGAGGCTGGACACGCGTTATCAATAATCACCATACATTTAAAGTTGAGCCTTTTTAGAGCCTGCTGAGTCAGCATACTCTACTCACATAGTAATACAATCGTAGCGAATTACTATTTTTGGCTGTATATTTACACAACAATGATACCATAATTATACAATTGAATAGATGCAAGTCAGTTTTAGACAGATTATTTTATACACTTTTTCCTCTTCTATACTTCCTCTTCTATACTTTTGAGCGAAAGCAAATCATGGCAAGAGGCATTAGCACAGCGCCAGCTTGAACACTAGTTTATTATAGTGCCACACAATTCCCATGCAGTAAGTATCTACATGCATACATTTCAACACCTACATGGTTGAAACAAGCATAAGAAATTTATCAGAAAATTGATCACAGAACTACAGTCACTATTTCAGTCTTAAGCAAGTTTCTGGTGTTTCCAGTTTTCGATTCTTTGTTTCAGTTCGTTGTTTGGTTGTAACATGTCAGCTGTCAGTGGAGCTCTGTTGAACGGGTCCGACAGATCACTGTGTGCGTGTGAGTGCATGAGGGATTGTGAGGGCGTGGTTCAACTATAACAGTTACACTAATTATGGGTAATAATTAGTGAGTGAGACAAATTAACACATGCCAATACAACACACACCTCAGTAAGTGTCTGATGATGGATGATCGGTCCATGACATGACCTGACGTGGGGAGAGTGACTGGATCACTCATCAGCTCTTGAGTCAGTGGGTCAATGAACTCCTCAGGGGCCTGTAGGGGAGGGGGGGTGTCCATTATATAATAGTGGGGACAAAGTAATTATTGTTAGCCAAAGGTACATGTACACAACTATAATGGGGAAGCTCAAACTGTGCAAATCATGTCAAGGGTAATCTGATATACTGATCTAGAAAGGAAGTACGAATGACCACAGTGCATGTTGCAGAGAAACCTGTCTATAGTGGTTGGTTGCAATAAACAGGTGATGTGTACACATGTAACTGTCAGTGTGGTCATTCGTACTGGCAAAGATAACTCACAACCACAGGTGTCACATGACTCACGTCCTCGAGTGCTTGTTCCTGCTTCTCCAGTCTCTCCTGACAGACCCTCACCCTCTGAGCCAGTGCTCTGAACTCAAGCATTATCTCGTTGGACTTGTTCAGCAACCTACGTATAAGATGTACGTAATAAGACATATATACCTGGATAGCATATACGTAATAATTATATAGCCTCTTTCCTAGGCAGGCAGATTTTCTTAAAAAATTTGGGCTGGGAAGGAAGCTAAAGACATACATACATACATTCTGATTGCATACATGTATACCAATCTATAGCTCAATCAGTGCAAAACTGACAGATGGCACAATGCACAGCTATAGGTTATTCCCGTGCATTGTGCCAATTATGTGGGCCATTGCACATGATTTAAACCACACACACACTTAGGCCTCTGGCACAATCCCACACAACCATACATGGTCATGTGAGAGCACACAAACACGTATGACATGTATGACAGGAAATTGGGGGTATCAATTATAATCCAGGGGGTAGCATTTACAAATAGAATGACCATAAATACGATAAACCCCCTTTAAAACAGCACATGATAAAGGGTATACACCCCTTTAAAACAGCCCATGAATAGAATCTGATAAAGGGTATACGCCCCTTTAAAACAGCCCATATGATAAAGGTTATACACCACATTCACACGCCCTGTAAGAGCCCAGCTTGTACTAAGGAATGCAGATGTGGTTGTCGGCATATGAAACGCATTACCTCAATAACAATCTACCAAGAATTGCTCTAAATAATGATTTATAGGAAATGTTAGCCAGGGTAGGAAACAACTACCATGATAAGGAACGGCTTTATTTGTTTGCATACAATTTTATAAGACCAGAGCTGATTTGAGAGGGGGGAATCATTCAGACACTGACTGACCTCAGTACTCTCTCCCCTTGAGTGAAGAGGTCCATTGAGAATGAGCGGCCGTCTCTAGGCAACGCGGCACAGAAGATCGCCTCTCGACCCAGGTTCAGATAGATGTCAATGATTCCACTGACTAACTCACGAGGCTCAAAATTGTATTCAGAAGAATCCTTCACCTGAAGAGAGAGGGAGAGAGAGAGGGAGTGTGACATTTGATAAAGAATCATTCATTTGTAATACGGTTTGACCTACGTATAAGCAAGGTGAATAAGGGATAAAGTGACTTTGTATTCATAATATGTAATTCCCTTATATTGTATAGCAGGACAGGCATTATACATTTGTGATCTTCTAATAGTTAGTACATGGGCATGAGGTATCTATGTGTGTAGTGTCACAATGCCCCAGGGAGGACACACTGTAACCATACCGAAAGCTAGCAACGTTACATCTGTATCCTCAAGCAATCTATAGTTACCAGGAACTAATAACTCATAGTTCCTGCTAAAGTGGGAATCTAGTTATTCTACTGTCCGCCTATAAACAAATAACTGTGTATCAGCAAATAACTGTGTATCAGCCTATAGTAATGGTAGGTTACCAATGGAGATATTGACCTAGTATTCTAGGAAACACTGCTCAGTGTAATTCTTTTCTTCAAAGTGTATTCAATGTTGTGGGGAATGAGATGGCCAAGTTGATAACACATGTGACCGCTACTATGGCAGCAGACAAAGTGGGGCCCACAACACAAGAGTTACTGTGGCTTGATGCAATACCATGACCATACTATTTCAGTACTGACATGTATACACGTAGAAAATTGCACCATCTCTACAGCTGTTACAGTATATTAATTGCACCATCACCCTAAGCCCAACCTTTAGCTCTCTTGACCTTGGTCCCACTAGCTTGCTGAGTACATAGTTCAACATGGCTGCCATTCTGTCCACCAGGGCGGGGGATACAAATGCCTGACGAGTATCCTTGGTGATGAACTGGAGGGCATGTACAGTGCGACTACCCAACAGGTTCCTGTTTCGTGCCATTGCCTTCGCCTCGGTCAGCTGCTGCTCGTGCTGTGTGTGTGTGTGTGTGTGTGTGTGTGTGTGTGTGTTGAGACTATTAACGCCAACAGATAGGGACACATCAAGCTATGCCACAGAGAGGGTATTCACCATTGTTTCTATAATTACATGTAGACAAACTCTTAAGTGGAAACGAGAGATGAGGTCTATACAGTGCCTACCTGTTTCTTCTCTTCAGCACTGAGTGTGCCATATTCCTCTGACTCGATCATATCCTCTCCTTTCTTGATCTTGGACAAGTTCTATAAACGGAGGGGGAGGGCAATACTCAAGTGAACTACATGTAACTATATCACTGTAAAAAAAATACTTATTTTAGGATCAAATTGGTAACTACAAAATGGGTACACACCAACAAATCGTCTTTTTACAGTGATTTAATTATAACAAATACTTACGTATACATGCATAATTATTGTTACTAATTATTTACTGCAACCATAGCAACCTGACCACACCTCTAGCCCCTCGTCCAGCTGCACTGTGGCGTCATTGATGATCATGTTGAGGAACCTCAGGAAGATAGGTGTGCCCAGTAGCTCGTGGGAGTGGACCACCTGTGTGAGTGGGAGAGGATGTGGAGTGGGTGGGGGTGTGAGAAGTGTGTGTGTGGGTTGAAAGGAAATAATTATGATGGCAAGTTTGATCAGAATTAGTGCATTACTGTGATTGTGTGTAGGGCAGCAGGTATAGGCCTTTGTGGGTGGGAGGTGGATCAAAATCAAGTTGCTACTGCATGGATAGTTGTGTACAGAGAACATGACTTCAATATTCATAGTGCTAACTATGTGCAGTATGTGCGCTGCTATTATTATCAACAACATGCACATCAGTACACACATGCCATAATGATTGTGCAACAGAAAGTGCGTGCGCAGGTGTTATGATGATTACATTACGCTGTGTCTTTGAATTAAGTCTTCTGGGGAGACAAGACTTCTTTTAACGTAATGTTGACAGTATATATGTCATGTCGGATTGTGTACAGGTGCTATATGATGAATATATTTGCTGTGCCATTGAATTTGGCTTTCTGCATGGGAAGATGGAATTCCAAAGATATCTAGTTGATAGCATTCAGGTATTACCATGGAGACAGGCCTAGCTTTTATCAGTCTTCTACCCATGACCATGTGTACTAAATTTGCACACCTATTTATCAATTAAGTGGGTGGATTAAGGCATGGTTTTATCTATTCGATTATCCGGCCTGTTTTAGGAACAAAGGTGCCCGAAGTTTTCTCTATACTTTATTACTGTGTTCTACAGTCTAATCAATGGTTCTAAGACCACCCTCACCCTCACACAACCTCCACATCCTCACACCCTCACCAGCAACAATCCCTCACATGCACACACGGCTCGTCTCCCCTTGACATGTTAGTCTTGTACTGGTACATTCACATGCGTTGAGAGGATGTAATTATGGGAGGGGCCAGGCACGGGAAAAAATGACTGTGAAACAGGGCAGAGGAGGTACGACAGGCGCGGTGCAGCTCAGGCAATTAGCCTGTGATTGAACAATAATTATCCGCCTACGTCACATGTTTTTGCTGAGAGTAATCAGAGGCTAATTGCTTGAGCTGCACTGCGCCTGTCGGACCTCCTCTGGGTATAGGCCAAGTTGTACAATTCCCTGTACATGTACATATCTGGCACATTAATGTGATTGTGTGTGACAGCAATTAATGTATTTCTGTAGTGTACCTCTTGACACAGATTGTCAATGCTTGGTCTGTACGATGGTATGGTCCACAGGTACTCAAGTACATCATACATGGGCAGGCGGTATTCTGGACACACACAAAGGTATAATCAGTACTTTGCACAATGTACACTGTATTATGCCAACACGGCAGACAACCAGACAACCACAAAATGCAACTGGGCATAAAGCAGGAGCAACTACAATAACAATTTGTAAATAGAAGCCTCAGCAAAAATGATGTTATGGAGATGCACAATTTTCCCATGTTCTAGGTAAATGCTGATAGCAGTCTGCCCTAAGACCCCCAAGTTTTCAGTATTTGCAAGACATGACAGGAAATACATACCACAAGTATTTTAATGGTATTCATAAGGATGACATCACAAAAACATTGTTTTAATGAAATTCATAATTATATAATGAGATTCATAATGATAACACCCTACAATGTAGTGAAGGGTGATTTTTTCTGAATTTCCAAAGCTCATAACACAGACCATTTACTGAACTAGAACCTGTTACTAGGAGATAAATTAGTTCAATATGGAATGTATTGACTCAGCAAGTTTGGACTGGATTGAGATAGTGTGAACAGCTTGCGCAAACTCTCAAAGTTAGCTCATTCTGAATAATCTCTGTGGTTGGTGGAACTCATGGCTGCATATCTCCAGATGTGAATGGAACCAGAGACTGCCTAAAGTATCAACTAGTGCATCTGATGCATGTGCATGCTTAGCAGCAAGCTAGAAGGCTTGAAGTCATTCATGAAGTGTTCTATGCTATTGCCAAGTTGTGTATTTATTTCAAAGTTTGTGTAACTGCTTTGCAAACACCATTCATTTGTATGGCATTTACCTTGAATATGTTGTAATTTAGATCCTTTTGATTTGATCAACCAATTTTTAGCTTGCTACGTTGATGGTGAACAGCTTGCTCAAACTCTCGAACTTTCCGCAATCATTTTCACAACTTAATGCCAGTTTGACCCAAATTCATATTTTAAAGTGTTTATCGTATGTTAAACTGTCTTCTTATTACATATTTCAACTTAGATAGCTCTAAAAACCTTTACTTTTATCAGAAACAAAGAAAAACTGTTCTCATTAATATATTCATGAGGCAACTTGTAGCACTTCCTGTCTTACAACATTTGGGGTCTTAGGGCAGACTGTAGAGTAGTGCTTTCAATTTGATCTTTGTCAACAAACAGCCAGAAAATTGATATATCACATACTCTACTCTGGTGGACAACACACACACACACACACACACACATGCACACACCACACACACACACACACACACACACACACACACACACACACACACACGCACACACACACACACACACACACACACACACACACACACACACACACACACACACACACACACCACCCACCCCACACACACACACTCACGGAACTTATCCTCAAACTCCATTGATTCTCCAGTGAACTCGATATCTATGAAGATATTGAGCAGAGCCTCAATGAGGTGAGTGCTGGCCAACTGGTGAGATGAGAACAGAGCTCTTTGAGTGAGAGAGAACTGTGGAGAAGAGAGGATCATTGTAAACAGTTAGTTACATCATACGAACATGTAGCAATCGAATGAGCCAAATCAGCAGAAAATTTGATATTGTGCGATCTAGCAAGGATTGTGATGTCATACAAGTACTGGCGTATGTGTCAGCGAGCTTATTTTTTGTGCATTTGCATTTGCAAAACATTGTAGTGATTAATGAGAGGGAATTAATACTTGAAACTGTTTGTGAAAGGAAAACATTATAATTATTAGGAAACAGTGAAAGTATATTGACAAGTGTACACAAGCTAGTGTTAGTAGCTTGTGTACACTTGTCAAGTCTAACACCTTCACTGTTAGTTTGCATTGAAATGCTATAATAACTTAATTACGTATGTGGAAATGTACAGTACATGTGAATGTGCTCAGAATCACTATACAAAAATTTGGAGCCTTCCAAAATGACAATCATAATGTAACAGGTTAGGATACTGCTAACATCGATATATACAAAATCGTGCTTAATAAACGCTAGTCATGTGACTCACTGATGATACGAGGCCGTGGTCTCCATTAGAGTCCTTCTGTGTCATGATGTGGAGCAGCTGGGTCAACTTGGCTCGTATGTGAGGGTTACGGATGAACTTTGAACTCCTGCAGAAAATTAGAATCAGTGTAATAGACCATGCTAGACTCTATAGCCAAGAAAAATAAAGGCTTTTATTAAAACCGACCGATAATTTAAGTACTATGCATTTTTGATCAAGACACACACACACATGTATACCTTTAAAGAATGCTTTTACTAGGTAATGTATCTAAAGTGGCTTAATTAATTAGTTGTTACTTGGCCATTCCACAAAGCAATGGTGCACAGCAATCAAGACACCCACACACACAGCTGGTACACACACCCACACACAGCTGTCTATTTGCATTGAGTTCACCCTAGAAGTTATGTGGTCAATTATGGCTTCATTTCATGCTTTATAATTATACCGTATAGCGCGAAATTTTCGAGGGGCTTAATTTTCGTGGATTTCGTGGGTTAGCAATCCTACACGAAAATTAAGTCCACGAAAATCGTTCTTTACCTGCTATAACGTGCAAGATTTAAAGGCGTGGCTTCCGGTAAGCAGTCATTCCGCGAACATTGTGCAACGAAATGGCTTTTAGAGGCCAATCCACGAAATATAAGTGCCTCGAAAATTTCGCGCTATACGGTAGTTGACACAAGTACTATATGCCAGGATGGAAAAAGCCAACTTTTAGCTGGTTTGAGCTGGTCAGCTCCACAACATTATTATAGATAAAAGCGCTTTTTAACGAGGAGGTATGAATTTCAGTGAAAGTTATGACAACATTTTGAAGGTCAAACTCAACACAAATGGACTTTAGTCCCTCACCCCATGAAGATGGATATGAAGGTGACCAGGTGATGCACATGACCAGTGGATGATAATAATGAATCTGTCTCCGCTTGCCTGAGGGGAGAATGATAATTTAGCTTTTTAATGTGATGACCCTTTAGCAAACTCCAGTGCAGTTGCAATAGCATCAATTATATGCGTTGACCCTGTACCATATATAAAGACATTCACCTCAGGAACATTGCAAAGTTGGCCATGTTCTCCACAAGACATTCCGGCGTAGACTGCAGCTGTACAGGACACTGGGAGAGTGTGTGTGTGTGTGTGGGGGGTGGGTGGGTGTGTGTGTGTGACCTAAATCATCTGCTTTAGTCCAAACTAGAATAAAGAATCTGCCCCACATACAATAAACACAATAGTCTTCGAGCAACTGTTTGGGAGCTCTTTAAAATGGATGTTTAACTCTTAAATTGGTATTTTGTTGAAAATAGGTAAAAATGATATTTGATTTAAGCACACCAACTAAAAGACCTTATTTTAAGCATTTAGAAAACTACAAAATCTTTGAAATCGGATCACCAAGTTACGGCTTTTAAGGTGTTACACTAGACACTGGGTCCAGTGATCACATAATACACTGTACACACATCTTAGTGCTGTATATGCAGGCCAACGTATTACCTTGTCTGGTAGCGGGAATATGCTTTCGAGGGGATCACCTGATGTCACATGATCTGGTGTAACGAGGTGGACCAACCACTGAGCAGTAGTGGAGTAGAAGGACAGACAGAGCTCCAGCAGCAGTGGATGCATCGTGTGTGCCTGCATGGGGAATGAAAAATTGTATTTTAAAAAACCTATGAAATTTAATTGATAGCAATTGATAATGTGTGCGTAGTTGTACATGCATACGTTAGAAATATTATGTATCACATGCACTTCAAGAAAGGTCAAAGGTTAATTGATTGGATCACCTTGATGGCCAACGCTTGTGATTGCAATAACTTGAATCTCTGAGTGGCGATGTGCCCCATGCTACCAGGCTCACTACTCAGCTGACCATTGGACACCAGCTGTACCGTCTCGTAGAGCTGAGAGGGGTGTGTGAGATGTGAGGGTGTGGGTGGGAAGAGTGTGAGTTGTGAGGGTGTGTGTGGTACGAGGATGGTAATGATCATGGAATGGAGACTCACTCTGCTGATGGCACGGGCTACGTCTTGGAACTTGTGTATCACCTGAGTCATCCCTGAAACAAGAGAGGTATAACAATTAATTATGTATAACAGGAGATGAGGATTAATGTCAGTAATGGAGTAGCTAGAGTATGTACAGTCCACGTAACATTGAATAAGAACTGCTTACATGTACAGCTTGCTAATTGCTGACAAGACCTTGTACTATAACAACATTTCCTTTGGACTGCACATATGAAATTGAGTTACTTTTATATATACCTCCCCTCCCCCCCCGGCACGTATGTATAGCTGACCTAGAATGAGACACTTGTGTGTGAGGAAGAATAAGTGAGTGACAAAGTTGAACTGCTTGGAGGGTTGTGCCGTCTGTTCCTCCCCCTTTTCAGAACCTGAGAGAGAGAGAGGAGAATATCATATGCTAAATGAACATCCCGAGGAAAATGTATTATTATAATTGGAGCTAGGCATAGACGTAGACACACACACGCCCACACACACACACACTCACACCACACACACACACACACACACACACACACACACACACACACACACACACACACACACACACACACACACACACACACACACACACACACACACACACACACACACACACACACACACACACACACACACACACACACACACACACACACACACACACACACACACACACACACACACACACACACACACACACACACACACACACACACACACACACACACACACACACACACACACACACACACACACACACACACACACACACACACACACACACACACACACACACACACACACACACACACACACACACACACACACACACACACACACACACACACACACACACACACACACACACACACACACACACACACACACACACACACACACACACACACACACACACACACACACACACACACACACACACACACACACACACACACACACACACACACACACACACACACACACACACACACACACACACACACACACACACACACACACACACACACACACACACACACACACAAATCTAGGGGAGCTACAGTTGTATAGGTATGCATATAAACACACACACACACTGAACCCTCACGCCCACACACCACACACACACAACACCCGCCCACACACCTGGAACAAGTTTAGACTCTTCCCTAAAGTCCACCACCCTGCTCTCCGTACCGGCTGCCACAGTGCAATAGGTGGGGTCAATACTAGCGATGCGAGCACTCCTCTTGGCTCCACCCCCTTGACTGCTGAACGGTACGCACAATCTCAATAATACCCAGGACAGATTCAAGAAGAAGCCATCACTAGCCGTGGACATAGCCGCTGCTAGAGTGGCCCTGGGGTCCATTCTGACGGCCATTTTAGCACGGTCTAGGTTATGGTGGAAGCATTCGACTAGCCAGAGGGTGAGCGAGTCTTTAGCCTCAGGGCTGACACGTAGGATTCTGTCAAACAGCTGTGTAGTGTAGTGTGTGGTGTGTGTGTGTGTGTGGGGGGGTTAGCAATTGATTGGTATTTCAAAAACGTGTGAACTGTCTTGAAATAACAGATAATTTTTTACGGAGCTCTTCTACTGACAGTATTTTCAACATAATTATATAATTTAAAATGATATTTAATTTGCTTTCACTCTATATAGACACATTGTAAATACGTTTTAAACAGTCCTCAACTAATAATGATAATTATTGTGAGGTTTCACTACTATAGACCGACTGTACGTTAAGTTGTTCTCATGCAACTACGTATAATAATAATGATATTAATGATAGGGTTACCTTGTACAGGGTCAGAGTGTGGTGGTCCAGACTAGAGGTCAGGGAGGCGGTCGTACTGTCCACTTCAGCCCGGGTGAGCAGCTGGTCGTGAGAGAAGAAATCCTGTTGTGTGTGTGTGTGGTGTGTGTGTGGTGTGTGATGTGTGTGGAGTGGGTGTGTGTGTGGAGTGGGTGGTGTGTGATGTGTGATGTGTGGAGTGTACACATAATTTATACAGTATAGGATAACACCTAACACTCAGTAAGCTAGTCACACACGCACACACACACACACACACACACACACACACACACACACACACACACACACGCACACACGCACACAGAGAAGTATTTCTGCTTAAATTTTGAGATGACAAGGGCTGTAGTTCAGAGCAATGCACATAGTGAGTGCTTTTCCCGCTGACTCACAGATGGCTGTGTGGGTAACGTTGGAATGGGGGAGGGAGAGAGGAGGCGTCCCAGTACCGTACCAATCTCAAACTGTTTGCCCATTCCACCCATTCCAGTGTGAGAGGGCATCCAGTGAACAGAAGAGATCAATACCTGTACACGTAACAAAACATAATTAAATACAATCTGACCTTGCTAATTATTGTGTGTGCCGAAATTAGGTAGACTTTACCGAATGTAGTAAATGCGAGCATAAAATTATGCGTTTTAAGGCTACAGGAAAACTAAGTATCATCAGATTTTAACGTACACACGTGCAATGTATACAGGGACAGCTAGTGTACGAACCTTGGCAAGAGCTCGGGAAGATGTGAAGAAGTCGAGAGCTGCCAGCTGTTTGGTGAGGTTGGTGGAGAGAGAGACTTGCTTGCACTGATCAAACAATTTGTTCATTGCTACGTCAAACATCAGCTTCTGTGGAGGAGAAATGTACGTACATGCATGGGCTTTAAATGTGTGCTTTAAAAATGAATTGTCAATAAAAATTGGGTTGACCGTACATGCAGGTAAAGTGTATCTAATTAACAGTCATACTGACCTTGTAGATGTATAACTAACATAAAACCTGTCTCTATTGTAGTCACCATAATTATAAGCGTGTAGGTAACCCTTTATATATAATACAACCAGGTTAATGGGCCCCAAAGTATCTGTGTTTGGACCTGTGCCAGCAGGCCACCTTTTCATTAAAGCCACTGTTGGTCTACTCAAGGGATGACAGCCCAGTGAGCTTAGCTAAGAATGTGTCAAACCTACCAGATCATCGAGGTTGTCCTCATACACCTCGGCTACACAAGCAAAGAACTCCAACGGAATCTTCACCTCTGGATAATCAAATCAAACATCCATCAACACACACAGACACGCACGCACGCACATACACACACACACACACAAGGAAACACAGTATACATTCAATTTAGAAACAAAATTAATGTGTGAGCGTTGTACGTACAAAAAGGCTTTTGTGATTAATGACAAATACATTGTCCAATGGCTACATACAAGCAGCTCACCGTTGTTGAGAGACTTAAAGAGCAGCTGTATAAACAGTGGCTCAGAGGAGGAGAGCAGCTCCAGGACAATGGTCCTCCGCTCATTCTGGGCCAGGACACTGTAGGGACACAGAGAGAGTCAGTGGCTATGAGCATGTGTACATGTTGTATAAGAGATGATTGGCATGTACATGTGACTGTATCTGGTACACCTGAGGGAGTATCAATAGTAATAGTAAATGTATGTTTGTATAGTATATGAGAGAGAGAGTTAGTGGCGTAACCTGGGGGAACACAAGACGAAAGCAACAATGACTCTGAAAGTTCGGCTGATGAAAAACCCGAGAAAAGTCCCGTCCCCTCGTGCGTAGGTATAGTGTGTAATGCACTATAAAGCTTTAAAGGTTTTCAACAGAATTGTCCTGACTTTCACGAAGCTTACAAACAGACGTTTCATACGTGTACGGCAGAGTTGACAATCTTCAGGGTAAATTTTGCTCTGAGCACATAATTGAAAAGAGCCCTTGGCTAAAAATAATATTCCCTGGCGTACTTCGGCCGAATAAGTTATAGACACTCCAATTAAGAGAAATAGAAAAATCGAGTAAACACATGTACACAATGCTGTGACAGTATCACTATATATATATCAACTTACCCTGCCATCTTTGCAATATTTTCTTTGCATATTTCAATGACCTTTGACCTTACAGTCTGGACGTCTTCTCCAAGTCCATAATCACCATGGCAACTGTAACTTGCTTCGTTCTGAGCTCGTGCGAAACAGTACGCCAGATACAAGAGTCGATTTGTCTCCACGGTGTGTGCTTGTGTGAGGAGCTCTTTGTGGAGGTGGTGTGAGGGGGCGTTGCTGTGAGGGGGTGGAGCTGTGACGACTGTGGAGGCGGGGTTACTCATGTACAGTCGTTCAGCCAGTCCCTGCATGGGAAACAAAATACAAAATGAATGTAATTTTTTTATACTTTCACTTTCATATTAATTGTCGAGGCTACAATACAGTACACATAATTATATATTTTTGTCTAAAATAAAAGATGGACATTTATTATAGAGCCTAACAGTAGGTACAGTAGAGCTTCTAAATAATTATGATCTCAACCCTCAACCCTCAACCCTCAACCCAAGAGACAGTCCACTAGTTGTTATAATTAAACATGCAGTGAGAATGTACTTCACCTTTTCCACATTCTCAGTGTTTAATTCCCCAGTCCTACCCAGGCCTTGTTCGTCTTTACACAGCTGCGGCAGTCTCACCACTGTGGGGGGCAGTCTACCAGATGGGGGGTCCAGTGATTCTGGGGGGGGGGGGGGTGTCACACACTTGTTGACATGGGAATGGAATGTTCTTACTAATAGTGTTTACAAACATGGAAGTTTGTGTGAAAGGTTTCCCATTGTAATAAGGTCCGGAGCACCAGGCAACAATTAAGGAAAAGCAATATCGTTTATAAAATGTAAAAGACTAAAGGCCATGTATGTATGTGTATATAGGACACTCTAAGTGAATACTCTTCAGCTCCCAACGTACGTGAGCATGCATAATTATTTGCAACTTCCCTGATTTGAGGATATTGCCATCTGCGCATACGCAGTAACGTAAAATGCCATGTGTGCTTGCAACATGCATATGATATGTTGAAATTGTGACGGGAATCTGCTCTGAGGCCGCTAACAAAAGCCAATTATATATGAACATCAAAATGTCTTTACCCGCGCATCAAATTTATCACCGAGGACAACATTCCATAATCGGTGACCTTACGCTTTGTTAACTAGAGAACACGTATAATATAGTACATTACTCACCTTGACCAGTGAAGAGGAATACCCGGGTGAGGGCGTGGTTTATGTACTCTCTCTGTCTCCTGGCAGTCTCTGCTGTCTCCTTAGCGATACCGGGGGAACTGAACAGTGATGCAAATGGATTGTCCTCTCCAGAAGCAGCCATTTTATCACTCATCTCTTCTTTTCTTGAGCTTGTGTTTACCTAGCTAACTTCTATTTAGCCACGAGTCAGGCACGCCCACATTTGGGGAAATTCCCTTGTGGAAAGAAGCTAAAAAAAGGGCGGCTAATTTATGAGACTCATGCATAATGGGATACATGACCAACGCGGCCGGTAACAACAAAGTAATGTGGATTTAATTTATATCCTTGTATCACATGCATCTTTATACTGATTACCGATAATATATGCCTACCCTTTAATAACACTGCTCCCTACACTGTAAAAAATGAAGTGCGGTACGGTGGACACACTAAAACAGTCGCATGTAACAGCACACTTTTTTGAGCGTGCTATATGCGACCGTTTTAGTGTGCCCACCGCACTTTATTTTTACAGTGTACGACTTAGTATGTTAAGCTGTGAGTGTGTGTCCCAAAGGAGGTTGCATACAACTGTCGGTGATGCCGATCCTGATAGTTGTGAGTAAGGGAAGTGATGGGACTCAGCTATACAAACTAAACTGCATGGGCGCGAATATACCTTTGAAATTATATCATGGTAAAATTGTAACTCAAACAAACACATTAGAATATACCAGACTGATCTAATATTTGGTGATATAGCAGGAATTTCCTGCTATATCACCAAATATTAGATCAGTCTCCGAATGTCTCTATTATATAATAATTATAGTGCAAATATAGGTGGGGTCAATACTAGCGATGCAAGCACTCCTTTAGCTCCAGCCCCTTGGCTACTGAGCGGTACGCACAATCTCAATAATACCCAGGACAGATTCAAGAAGAAGCCATCACTAGCCGTGAGCATATAGCCGCCGCTAGAGTTGCCGTGGGGTCCATTCCGACGGCCATTTCAGTCTACGTTATCATGATGGATCGAAGCATTAGACTAGCCAGAAGGTGAGCGCGTCTTTAACCTCACGTAGGGTTCTGTCAAACAGCTGTGTGGTGTGTGTGTGTGTGTGTGTGTGGGGGGGGAGTTAACAATTGGTTATAGCAATGACCATAATTAACCTGTTGACTGCATACGTTAATTGAGCATTTTTAAGGAATTCTTTAAAAATAGTATACAATACCAATACAATTGCAGCTATCATGTACAGTCATGTACCGATGTCGAGTCTTTTTTCCCACATGCAATATCTTACCACTCGAGCTGCAGGAAAGCACATCAATTTTTGTCATTATTTTAAAGAGTAATGTACTCGTTATTTGCATTAGTCCTTATCTTTAATTTGTACACGATATTAATTATGTAAGTACTGTATATACAAGGGCATGCACATATCCGGTTAGCATAATACACTACTATATAGTGTATCCACGCGCATGCATTATGCTGTAAAAAAATTACAGTATAAAAGGACCAGCATTCACACACACACATAATTATATATACCAACAGCAAAAACATCAATGCTAACATATCAACTGAAGCTACAACTGGCAGTTCTCCTCATCTCTGTATTGTTGGAGGGATCTGTAGCATTACTGAGAATGCTTGACAAGGTTCGAGAAATCACCGAGGAGATTACAGACAACAAAAAAGAATGCGTACATGCATATGCATGTTCAAGACTGCTGCCAAGTAAAATATCTATTATGATAGTATAGATACCTAATGCTAATAACTATACATGTATAGTTGACTGTACACCACTGGATCATTCTATACAACTATATAGCTACTAACTACTGCATGGTAAAGTATGATCATTGCTAACGATAATAACATTTACTGCATGCATGGAAACAGTATAGCGACGTTATTAAAGTAAAAATGTATGCAGATTACAGAAGCATCCAAGATCATCGATAATGACAACTACATGCACTCCAAAATCAGCTAGGGATCTACGATATCAGAAATACCTGTCCAAATACCGAAGCCTTCACTCAAGCAAGCATGACAACTCTGTGCAACATGGAGAGTGGTGATGGTGGATGGACAGTGCTAGTGAAGAGGACACCAGACGTTGATGAGAGAGAGTTTACTTTTATTAGTCGTCCTTGCGTCGATTATGAGGATGGATTCAGGAACCTGAGTAGCGAGTTCTGGTACGGACTAAAGTCGAGAGCGTCGAAGTTGAATTGAGAAAGACTGATGACACAAAAAAAGTTATTTCGTATGGTGACTTTAAAGTGGATGGACCTAGTACAAGCTACACAAAAATGAGACATCAATCCCTGTAAACAATTTTACAATTAATGATCCAGTACATACCAGAAGCCACACTGGCACACACAGTGATATACATTAAACCTTCTACAAGTTTATGATCCATACTAGTAGCCACACTGGCGCTAATATAGTGAGACAGCAGGTATGTACAAATCTGAAACAGGTTTTTCGTGCATGCATGCATGCTTCTATAAAAGGACCAGACACACACACACCAACAGCAAAAACATCAATGTCAACATATCAACTAAGAGCAAAGAAGATGAAGCTACAACTGGCAGTTCTCCTCATCTCTGTATTGTTGGAGGGATCTACAGCAATACTGAGCGTTGGCAACTGCTTGACAAGGTTCGAGGAATCACTCAAGAAGATTACGGACGAGAAAAAATACTGCGTGGATGCTAACGTTCAAGACTGCTGCCAAGTAAGCTATTTTTATTTACCAAATTCTACAATTATACATGTAGTTGTTGGATATTCTATACAACTATAGCTAATACTAACTACAGTGCATGGTGAGATATGATCATAACAATAATTATATTTACTGTAAACAGTTGTGGCATAAAGTAAAAAATGTATGCAGATGGCAGAAGCATCCAAGATCATCGATAATGGCAACTACACTCCAAAATCAGGGATCTACGATATCAGAAATACCTGTTCAAGTACTGGAACCTTCACTCAAGCAAACCTTCTCTTTATGAAAACTCTGTGCAACATGGAGAGTGGTGATGGTGGATGGACAGTGCTAATAAAGAGGACACCAGACGTTGATGAGAGAGTTTCATTCAAAAGGCCGTGGGTGGAATATGAGAATGGATTTGGGGACCTGAGTGGCGAGTTCTGGTATGGACTAAAGAAAATGCACTGTCTTACGAGTCGACAAGGGTCAATGGAGGTCGAAATTGAATTGAGAAAGACTGATGGCACAAAACTAGTTCTTTCGTATGGTAGCTTTAAAGTGGATGGACCTGATACAAGCTACACACTGCATGTGTCGGATAAAAAATATGAGGGTTTTGATTTTCTTCTAGCTCATAATGGAATGAAATTCTCCACGCTTGATCAAGATAATGACAAGAAAAAGAGTTATAGTTGTTCACAACATTACAACGGAGGCGGGTTCTGGTTTAATCGGTGCTACAGCATGCATCTCACTGACATGCCTAACCCTCAGCTTTATTATAGTCGTACCACTACCGCTTATGATTATGCTGAGCTACGAGTGCGTCCCAAAACTTGCACACCTCTTATTGGTGCATGATGATCCTGATAGTCGTGAGTAAGAAAAAGGAAAATAATCGAACATTACAATTTTGTGAACTTTGTTGTAGATATAATTATAGATACTGAATCAGAGGACTAATTAGTGTGTGTAATTATGGATGTGTAGAAACATCCAAACTGAACTTTAGCAAATCAAAGAAGATGTGTCGCAATTATGAGAATTGAGGTAGAATAATGAATACAACTATATCCCATGAATGCTGCATGAACCTCATAAACCAAAATTAATAAGGTTAGTCGTCCCACAAACTGTGTACAAAGGTCTGAAAATCCTGTAAAAACTTGCAGCTCTCTTCCCACTGTTGCAGCTGCCAATAGCTATATAGCATTCTAGTGCAGAGCTAACTGAGTAGCAACACTCCATGGACAAGTTTTGATACACGCATTCTTCTGAAAAGGCTGCAAATGGCATTCCAATTATTAAGAGCAAAACTGACTAGGCATAACTCGAGAACGAAGCATTATCCACTAATTAAAATCCAAGTAAACATGACTAATAGAAACTCTTACTTGCACTTGATTGATCCTTGAGCATGCAGCTGTAGCAGTCTACATAGACACACAGACACAGAGACACATGCACAAACACACTACCCTATACAGTGGCATAGCCAGGGGGTGCAAAGGGGGCAAATGCCCCCCCCCCCCCTTTTTCTGGATCTCTACTACTCAGCTCAGCTAGGTTAGTGTACGTATCTGATTATCTTCCTGAGCACTACTTTTCTTCTGAATCTTGCTGCAGTTAGCTAGCTAGTATAGGCAAGCAAAATAATTTAGTCTCTAAACTGTGAGCTATTCTGGTCTAAATCTATAGTTCTTTGCTAATTAAACTAGCTTCTTCTTCATGTATGCAAATAAAATATCAGGCCACACGCAACTAAATAGATATGTCAAATATGACGTCACACTTAAGAGGCGTGGCTTCCGGTCAAAATTTTGGCGCAAATCCTGGCTACGCTCCTAGCATACCTCGCTTGCGCATGCGCACCAAGGCATAATTATACCGGAAGCTACACGCATTGTGACAGTGACAGTGACACGTTAAACAATTAATGATCCAGTATACATGCCAACAACTAACTGGCGCCAATAGTGGAAGCTTCTTTACTTCCATTACATATACCAGGTGATACACCACGCCCTCTATACAATTAATGATCCAGTACATGCAGTGATACAAAAATGTATGGTCCAGTGTAGTATTACAAATCTGAAACAAGTTAGGACCAGCATTCACACACACACACACACCGACAGCAAAAACGTCAATGTCAATGTCAAGGTTCGAAAAAGCGGCAAAAAAGTACTGCGTGGATGCTAACATTCAAGACTGCTGCCAAGTAAGATAATTATATCTACTATAATTATTATAGCTAATGCTATAATTATTATTATTGATATATTATATACCAAATGCTAACAATTATACACGTATATATAGTTACTATTCATTATATTATTATACAACTATAGCTACTAATGACATTAACTACAGTGGTGAGATTATATAATTTATGTATGCATGATCATATTACATATAATCACAGTTATCACATTAAAAATTTACACAGATTGCAGAAGCATCCATAATCATCATCAATGATAACTATACACTCCAAAATCAGGGATCTACGATATCAAAAATGCTTGTCCCTGTACTGAAGCCTTCACTCAAGCAAGCATGAAAACTCTGTGCAACATGGAGAGTGGTGATGGTGGATGGACAGTGCTAGTGAAGAGGACACCAGACGTTGATGAGAGAGTTTCATTCAAAAGGCCGTGGGTGGATTATGAGAATGGATTCGGGAACCTAAGTGGCGAGTTCTGGTACGGACTAAAGAACATGCACTGTCTTATGAGTCGAGAGCCAATTAATGGAGGTTGAAATTGAATTGAAAAAGACTGATGGCAAAAAAATGTTCTTCCGTACGATAACTTTAAAGTGGATGGACCTGATACAAGTTACACACCGCATGTGTCGGACAAACAGTATGAAGGCCATGATTTCTTTAGTCGTAAAAACAGAATGAAATTTTCCACATTTGATCAAGATAATGACCTAGAGTCAGGTAGTTGTTCAAAATTTTTCAACGAAGGCGGATTCTGGTTTAATAACTGCTACAGCATATATCTAACTGACATGCCGAAACCTCAGCTATATCATGATGACCTATTTTACTATATTCCCTATGATTATGCTGAGCTCCGAGTGCGTCCCAAAGGTTGCCCAGCTTTCGGTGCATGATGATCCTGATAGTTGTGAGTACGAAAAGAAGGGAAAAGAACTGAACATGACAATTTTGTGAACTTTGTTGAAGATATATATAGTTACTGAATCAGAGACTATAATTGTATAGAATTGCGTTTTATTATTAGCGCGTACTTAATTTAGAGTAATTACAAATTCGCTAAAATTCGCTAAAATTAGTACTCGTTTATAATAGTAACAATAAGGTATTTGAGAGCGGCCTTTATGCAAGAGCGGCCTCTGATCGAGCATAATATACGAAATTAGTGCGCCCGAGGCTGAGGTTGGTTATAAGCCATAATTACTAGTCAACCAGTCAATAACGGGCAATAAGACATTTAAAAGTATAGTCACATCATCAGCAATAAATGTGTACGACACGTTGCAAAAAAAGTTTGCGAAGTCTTCGGGTAATTTGGGAATACTGCACATGATGGCGCATATGTGGCTGCTGTATAAGCTTCATTAAAAAGTTCGTCTGCTTCGAAAAAAAAAGTTTGGAAAGGCCTTCCTGAAGAGTTTAATAATTATGAAACCACGAAGCCTTAACTTTACGAACCTTTGCAAAGTTACACACTTTTCTTTGCAACGGTACAAAGTTCACAAGACATCACACGCTAAACGAGCTCATTGTTGTATTCCTGTAAGGCTTCACAGGACATGTAGACTCAGCAGTTTTATGAACAATGACAATATAGTGAGATACCATATAGAGTATAGTCACTGAGGATGCTAACAGTGATATAGTGTTAAAATTATGCATGTTTTTCATATCGACTATCAGACAGTATAAAAGGAGTTTTGCGAGAGGCAAAAAATAATTACAATCGACGCTTTAGAAGAAATCTTCACATCAATAAATCTTCATTCAAGAATTTTAATCATGGAGTGGAAAGCAGTGGTGATAGTAGTTGCTGGTCTCATGGCAACTGCAACTGGTACTCCAATCAGCGATTGCTCTGATCGTTTCCAACAATCTCTTACGGAAACGCTACAGCTGAAGCAAACATGTGCCACGGCTATGCACAAGGACTGTTGCCAGGTAATACATATACATTTTGTACAAGTGAAATAAAGCTATTCACATATACATGGATATGTACATAGCAAGCAAATAGATAACAAATTAAATTAAATACATGTATATATAATTATACAATGCCTTAACAACCATACACATTCGCAGATAGCTCAAGTCTCCAAAACATTACTGGACCAAAACCTGGAATCTGGAATCTATAACATCAAAGATTTCTGCCCAACTACGCCATTTGGCCTGGACTTATCCCCAGTGCAAGCACGCTGTAACATGGAGAGTGGTGATGGTGGATGGATCGTTCTCGTTCGAAGGACACCAGACGTTGCTGAGAGAATATATTTCGACAGAAATTGGGTCGATTATGAGAATGGATTCGGAAACCTGAGTGGCGAGTTCTGGTACGGACTAAAGAACATGCACTGTCTTACAAATGCACAGCCAATGGAGGTCGAAATTGAAGTGAGGAAAATTAACGGCACAAAATTGATATTGTCGTATGGTCAATTTCAAGTTGAAGGACCCGGCACAAGCTACACACTGCATGTTTCTGACCAACAGCACACTGGATTCGACTTCTTTGGTTATCACAATGCATTGAAATTTACTACAGAAGATAGAAACAACGAAAACCCATGTGCTGCACGTAGAAATGGAGGGTGGTGGTTCAACGTCGACGACTGCTACAACGTTGGTATATCATTAGACCCTCGTCCACAGCTCCATCAAAGAAGCGCTGGAGGTTTCATGGCCTTCGATTATGCTGAGATGAGAGTTCGTGCTAAGTCGTGTATGGCACCAACGTGCGAGTAACTTAAATGGGTATACTCATCTGTGAGAATTAAGCTGAACAGACAAAAAGCTGGAATTTTGTCATTTTTATAATTAGGTGTATAGCTGTATACTTTATAGTATAGAGCATCACATGGTTCTGTATTTACGTGTGCTTATAATTATATAGCATTTATAACAAAATAAAGTTGGAGTTGATTAAAAAAAATGCACTCGTTTAACAAATAGGAAGAGAGAATCACGAGTTAGCATTTTGTGCAGTCATTAATATAATGAATTAGTGAAAATAGGGCTACACATCACAAGAGCAACTTATTGCTGTATATATATGAGTCATGCATGCAAGGCTTTATACAGTACACAAAAGTGGTCGATGGTGGAAAATGCACTGTATAGAGGGCTACAAAGTTCACTAGACATCTCACACTATAATTATACCAACTTATTGCTTATTGCTGTACGCTAGAGTCATGCATACAGTATGTGGTAGATGGTGGATAACATGCACCGCAGGGCTACAAAGTTCACAAGACATCTCACGCTATACCAACTCATGCATAGCTGTATACACAAACACATGGAGCCATGCAGGGCTTTACAGTACACAATGTGGCAGATGATGGATAACATACACCGCTGGGTACAGAATGCTACAAATTTCACAAGACATCTCACGCTATACCAACTCATGCATAGCTGTATACACAAACACATGGAGCCATGCAGGGCTTTACAGTACACAATGTGGCAGATGATGGATAACATACACCGCTGGGTACAGAATGCTACAAATTTCACAAGACATCAAACACTACTTCAATAAAATCAGCCATAGAGTTCACACACGATAGCAATTAAGTCCTCTTAACGATGAACCTGTGTAGTACCAATATAGCCACACTGATGCTATCAGTGGAGACAACAAGTGGTAAACAACATATGCATGGTATTGGTACACAGAAAACATACAGCAAGTACAGTATATTATTATGCATGCTTAACATAACCGAATTTCAGTATAAAAGAAGTTTGGGAAGGCAAACAAAATTAATAATTGTGATCGACGCTATATAATTATAAGAAGAAAGCTTCATATCAAGAAATCAATTCCTTCATTCAATCATGGAGTGGAAAGCAGTGGTGATAGTAGTTGCTGGTCTCATGGCAACTGCAACTGGGACTCCAATCAGTGATGATTGCTCCGCTCGTTTCCATAAATCTCTTACGGAAGTGCTACAGCTGAAGAAAACATGTGCCACGGCTATGTACAAGGACTGCTGGCCAGGTAACATGCATGCACATATGCACATAATTATATAATCATACATAAGGCCACTTCAAGTGGACATTTAGTTTCAGCTCCTTTTTCTTTGCAGATTCCAATGTGTTAGAGTGAGGATATAGGATATTATGACGTCACATTTGATCAAGATAATGACCTAGACTCCGGCAGTTGTTCAAAATTTTTCAACGAAGGCGGATTCTGGTTTAATAACTGCTACGGCATATATCTAACTGACACGCCGAAACCTCAGCTATATCACGATGACCTATTTTACTATATTCCCTATGATTATGCTGAGCTACGAGTGCGTCCCAAAGGTTGCCCAGCTTTCGGTGCATGATGATCCTGATAGTTGTGAGTACGAAAAGAAGGGAAAAGAACTGAACATGACAATTTTGTGAACTTTGTTGTAGATATAGTTACTGAATCAGAGACTATAATTGTATAGAATTGCGTTTTATTATTAGCACGTACTTAATTTAGAGTTAATTACAAATTCGCTAAAATTCGCTAAAATTAGTACCCGTTTATAATAGTAACAATAAGGTATTTGAGAGCGGCCTTTATACAAGAGCGGCCTCTGATCAAGCATAATATATTGTCTCATCGTTCGTGAGACCACATCTGGAGTACGCATCCTCTGTATGGAACCCATTTCACAAGTGTGAAATAAACAATTTAGAAAAAGTCCAGAGATTTGCTATGAGAGTCTGTCTGAAGAAATGGAATTTGAAAAGTGAAGAATTGCTCACCTTGACCAGGCTTCCTTCTCTGCAGCTGAGGCGCCTTGCTGCGGTGCTATGCCACCTTTTCAAAATACTATACAATCTAACTGACTTCCCAAACAACCCAGCAACCAAGAGAATATGACGTACAGTAGTAGAACTGTTAACTGTTTTACTCTGGTCCCCTACCAATGTAGAACATCCTTTTATAAATTCTCATTTTTTCCGCATGCAATCACAATATGGAATAGGCTGGTTAGCCACAAGGACTTTACTTTAGTAGACTGTACTAGTATAAGTTCATTTAAGTCACATCTGTATTCACATCTAGTTGACATGTTGTAACTATTAAAACGTATGTTATAGGACTCACTTCACCCTAGCTTTGTAGCTATTTGTGTATCCTTGCAATTAATTGCTAAATCTTTCATAAAAAAAAAAAATAATAAAATAAAAAAAAAAAAAGGTATTAGGAAATTAGTACGCCCGAGGCTGAGGTTGGTTATAAGCCATAATTACTAGTCAACCAGTCAATAACGGGCAATAAGACATTTAAAGTATAGTCACATGATCAGCAATAATTATATGTGTACGACACGTTGCAAAAAAAGTTTGCGAAGTCTTCGGGTAATTTGGGAATACTACACATGATGGCGCATATGTGGCTGCTGTATAAGCTTCATTAAAAAGTTCGCCTGCCTCGAAAAAAAAAGTTTGGAAAGGCCTTCCTGAAGAGTTTAATAATTATGAAACCACGAAGCCTTAACTTTACGAACCTTTGCAAAGTTACACACTTTTCTTTGCAACGGTACAAAGTTCACAAGACATCACACGCTAAACGAGCTCATTGTTGTATTCCTGTAAGGCTTCACAGGACATGTAGACTCAGCAGTTTTATGAACAATGACAATGTAGTGAGATACCATATAGAGTATAGTCACTGAGGATGCTAACAGTGATATAGTGTTAAAATTATGCATGTTTTCATATCGACTATCAGACAGTATAAAAGGAGTTTTGCGAGAGGCAAAAAATAATTACAATCAACGCTTACTTTAAGAAGAAATCTTCACATCAATAAATCTTCATTCAAGAATTTTTTTAACCATGGAGTGGAAAGCTGTGGTGATAGTAGTTGCTGGTCTCATGGCAACTGCAACTGGTACTCCAATCAGCGATTGCTCCGATCGTTTCCAACAATCTCTTACGGAAGCGCTACAGCTGAAGAAAACATGTGCCACGGCTATGCACAAGGACTGTTGCCAGGTAATACATATACATTTTGTACAAGTGAAATAAAGCTATTCACATATACATGGATATATACATAGCAAGCAAATAGATAACAAAATTAAATTAAATACATGTATAATTATACAATGCCTTAACCACCATACACATTCGCAGATAGCACAAGTCTCCAAAACATTACTGGACCAAAACCTGGAATCTGGTATCTATAACATCAAAGATTTCTGCCCAACTACGCCATTTGGCCTGGACTTATCCCCAGTGCAAGCACGCTGTAACATGGAGAGTGGTGATGGTGGATGGATCGTTCTCGTTCGAAGGACACCAAACGTTGCTGAGCGAACATATTTCGACAGAAATTGGGTCGATTATGAGAATGGATTCGGAAACCTGAGTGGCGAGTTCTGGTACGGACTAAAGAACATGCACTGTCTTACAAATGCACAGCCAATGGAGGTAGAAATTGAAGTGAGCAAAATTAACGGCACAAAATTGATATTGTCGTATGGTCAATTTCAAGTTGAAGGACCCGGCACAAGCTACACACTGCAAGTTTCTGACCAACAGCACACTGGATTCGACTTCTTTGGTTATCACAATGCATTGAAATTTACTACAGAAGATAGAAACAACGAAAACCCATGTGCTGCACGTAGAAATGGAGGGTGGTGGTTCAACGTCGACGACTGCTACAACGTTGGTATATCATTAGACCCTCGTCCACAGCTCCATCAAAGAAGCGCTGGAGGTTTCATGGCCTTCGATTATGCTGAGATGAGAGTTCGTGCTAAGTCATGTATGGCACCAACGTGCGAGTAACTTAAATGGGTACTCATCTGTGAGAATTAAGCTGAACAGACAGAAAGCTGGAATTTTATCATTTTTATAGTTAGGTGTATAGCTGTATACTTTATAGTATATAGAGCATCACATGGTTCTGTATTGCATGTGCTTATTTAGTGCAGTCATTATTTTGTAGAAATTGTGTGGAGAAATAAGTAAGAGGGAGGGGCAAGAGGGAGGGGCATGATGGTATTTTATAAGCAATAGTTAATTGATGCACATAGTATAATTATTACAGGGAGGCAGATATGGTAGAATATATACAATGCTAGAATGTTTTGCGAGCATCAAAAATTTGCAAACTTTGCAATGGTTGATCAATTCGCAACAATAAAATCCGCAAAATCTAAATTATTACTAGTAAATACACACGATCCTTGCCAGAACGCAATAGTTAGATTGCAAAGGATCAAATTTTCTGCTGATTTGGCTCATTCACAAAGGTTTTTCACCCGCAAAATAATCTAGTAATATGGTACAAGACCTCACATGCTTATTTAAATAGTATATCAGGTGTAGGGTTGAGCAATCAAGGACTTTTAACAATGATCCAGTGCATGATAGTATAGTACCAGTTAAATGCTGATCGAGAGGCTAGAGTAGGCAGTCTAAGAAATAATCTATAGCTCTTATTAATAATAGTCAGCTGGTTAATGGGATGAAATTAGTCAAACTGGCGCTATATAAGAGTTAGTGAGACAGCCAGTGGTAAACAAGTACACAGAAATCGTTATGGGCCAATTATAAGCGTTATAGAGGGATATATAATTATTGGATAATCGTCCACAAACTGTGGTATAATTATATACATTATTTTATGTACGTGTTAGACTATATTGTAGTTGACCAGAGCTAGGGGGGGGTCCAGGGATTCTGGGGGGGGGGGGGTCACACACTTATTGACATGGAATGAAATGTTTGTTTTTTTTATAATTATGTTATACCAACAATAATTGCAAATGTGAAAGTTATCAATTCAATTCAATTTCGAACTTGTTGAACTTTGTGAACTTTGTTGTAGATATAGTCACGTATATAGAATTGTGTTTTATTATTAGCGCATACTTAATTTAGAGTTAATTACAAATTCACTAAAATTCGCTAAAATTAGTACCCGTTTATAATAGTAACAATAAGGTATTTGAGAGCGGCCTTTATACAAGAGCTGCTCTGATCGAGCATATACGGTATTAGGAAATTAGTGGGCAATAAGACATTTAAAGTATAGTCACATCATCAGCAATAAATGTGTACGACACGTTGCTAAAAAAGTTTGCGAAGTCTTCGGGTAATTTGGGAATACTGCACATGATGGCGCATATGTGGCTGCTGTATAGGCTTCATTAAAAAGTTCACCTGCTTCGAAAAAAAGTTTGGAAAGGCCTTCCTGAAGAGTTTAATAATTATGAAACCACGAAGCCTTAACTTTACGAACCTTTGCAACGTTAAACAAAGTCTTCATCAAACGTCACACACTTTTCTTTGCAACGGTACAAAGTTCACAAGACATCACACGCCAAACGAGCTCATTGTTATATTCCTGTAAGGCTTCACAGGACATGTAGACTCAGCAGTTTTATGAACAATGACAATATAGTGAGATACCATATAGAGTATAGTCACTGAGGATGCTAACAGTGATATAGTGTTAAAATTATGCCATGTTTTTCATATCGACTATCAGACAGTATAAAAGGAGTTTTGCGAGAGGCAAAAAATAATTACAATCAACGCTTAAGAAGAAATCTTCACATCAATAAATCTTCATTCAAGAATTTTAATCATGGAGTGGAAAGCTGTGGTGATAGTAGTTGCTGGTCTCATGGCAACTGCAACTGGTACTCCAATCAGCGATTGCTCCGATCGTTTCCAACAATCTCTTACGGAAGCGCTACAGCTGAAGAAAACATGTGCCACGGCTATGCACAAGGACTGTTGCCAGGTAATACATATACATTTGTACAAGTGAAATAAAGCTATTCACATATATACATGGATATGTACATAGCAAGCAAATAGATAACAAATTAAATTAAATACATGTATAATTATACAATGCCTTAACCACCATACACATTCGCAGATAGCACAAGTCTCCAAAACATTACTGGACCAAAACCTGGAATCTGGTATCTATAACATCAAAGATTTCTGCCCAACTACGCCATTTGGCCTGGACTTATCCCCAGTGCAAGCACGCTGTAACATGGAGAGTGGTGATGGTGGATGGATCGTTCTCGTTCGAAGGACACCAAACGTTGCTGAGCGAACATATTTCGACAGAAATTGGGTCGATTATGAGAATGGATTCGGAAACCTGAGTGGCGAGTTCTGGTACGGACTAAAGAACATGCACTGTCTTACAAATGCACAGCCAATGGAGGTAGAAATTGAAGTGAGCAAAATTAACGGCACAAAATTGATATTGTCATATGGTCAATTTCAAGTTGAAGGACCCGGCACAAGCTACACACTGCAAGTTTCTGACCAACAGCACACTGGATTCGACTTCTTTGGTTATCACAATGCATTGAAATTTACTACAGAAGATAGAAACAACGAAAACCCATGTGCTGCACGTAGAAATGGAGGGTGGTGGTTCAACGTCGACGACTGCTACAACGTTGGTATATCATTAGACCCTCGTCCACAGCTCCATCAAAGAAGCGCTGGAGGTTTCATGGCCTTTGATTATGCTGAGATGAGAGTTCGTGCTAAGTCATGTATGGCACCAACGTGCGAGTAACCTAAGTAGGAGCTCATCCGTGAGAATTAAGCTGAACAGACAGAAAGCTGGAATTTTATCATTTTTATAGTTAGGTGTATATAGCTGTACTTTATAGTAGATAATCACATGGTTCTGTATTGCATGTGCTTATTTAGTGCAGTCATTATTTTGTGAAGAAATTGTGTGGAGAAATAAGTAAGAGGGAGGGGCAAGAGGGAGGGGCATGATGGTATTTTATAAGCAATAGTTAATTGGTAATAATATGCACATAGTATAATTATTACAGGAAGGCAGATATGGTAGAATATATACAATGCTAGAATGTTTTGCGAGCATCAAACATTTGCAAACTTTGCGATGGTTGATCAATTCGCAACAATAAAGTCAGCAATGATTACTAGTAAATACACACGATCCTTGCCAGAACGCAATAGTTAGATTGCAAATGATCAAATTTTCTGCTGATTTGGCTCATTCGCAAAGGTTTTTCACCCGCAAAATAATCTAGTAATACGGTACAAGACCTCACACGCTTATTTAAACAGTATATCAGCTGTAGGGTTGAGCAATCAAGGACTTTTAACAATGATCCAGTACATGTATAGTATAATATCAGTTAAATGCTGATCGAGAGGCTAGAGTAGGCAGTCTAAGAAATAATCTAGCTCTTATTAATAATAGTCAGCTGGTTAATGGGATGAAATTAGTCAAACTGGCGCTATATATAAGAGTTAGTGGTAAACAAGTACACAGAAATCTTTATGGGCCAATTATAGTGCGATTCAGCATAAACTTCCAAAATGTTGTTTTACAATTAGACATAATAACTCAGTAATGAATCACTAAGGCCACTATTCAACTATGCAGGTCAACTAAGAGGTGGTGGGCCTACATTTTGTATGGATTCAATGTTCATGAATACACTTAACGCCTCACTAATTGATTTGGATTGATTGATTGATTTTGCTTCAAAAGGATTCAACTCCTCCCCTGCTCAATTTTACAACACCAAATTTGTTATGCATGCCTTACATTCCATTGCAAACCATTCTACGCTCAGGAATTTTAAAAATGTCAATGCAGTAAACCACAAGTCACTTTTAGGGGTTTTTCCTATAAATGGATTCTAGTCAATCACTGTACACATACAGACATCAAAACTTCATATATAGCATTATAAGTGGATGAAAAAAAAGTTACGCTCACAAATTTTGCGCAGATGGTACAGGGAACAAGTTCTGAGGTAGTTTAGGAGTGGGCGTGGCCTAACATTCGTTTGGACCAACCTTTTGTGCCATTTTTAACGTCTTTCATTAATTAATTTTTTCAGAAATAAGTTCCTACACTCCTAATAATGTAAGTAATCACTAGTGAGCCTTCAATGAAGCTGTTGTAGAATACTCAATTTTGGAGTGCAAATACAATTTCGGAAGTTTATGCTGAATTGCACTATATAAGCGTTATAGAGGGATATTGAGAGCGGCCTTTATACAAGACGGCCTCTGATCGAGCATAATATACGGTATATTAGGAAATTAGTGCGCCCGAGGCTGAGGTTGGTTATAAGCCATAATTACTAGTCAACCAGTCAATAACGGGCAATAAGACATTTAAAGTATAGTCACATCATCAGCAATAAATGTGTACGACACGTTGCAAAAAAAGTTTGCGAAGTCTTCGGGTAATTTGGGAATACTGCACATGATGGCGCATATGTGGCTGCTGCATAAGAAAAAGTTCGCTTGCTTCGAAAAAAAAAGTTTGGAAAGGCCTTCCTGAAGAGTTTAATAATTATGAAACCACGAAGCCTTAACTTTACGAATTTGCAAAGTTAAACAAAATCTTCGTCAACCGTCACACACTTTTCTTTGCAACGGTACGTTACCGTACACAACATGGATGAAGTCATGTTGTTGGCTTTAGAGGATGTGACAGATAATGCACTGTATAGGCCTATATATACAAAGTTCACAAGACATCACACGCTAAACGAGCTCATTGTATTCCTGTAAGGCTTCACAGGACATGTAGACTCAGCAGTTTTATGAACAATGACAATGTAGTGAGATACCATATAGAGTATAGTCACTGAGGATGCTAACAGTGATATAGTGTTAAAATTATGCCATGTTTTTCATATCGACTATCAGACAGTATAAAAGGAGTTTTGCGAGAGGCAAAAAATAATTACAATAGACGCTTTAAGAAGAAATCTTCACATCAATAAATCTTTAGTCAAGAATTTTAATCATGGAGTGGAAAGCAGTGGTGATAGTAGTTGCTGGTCTCATGGCAACTGCAACTGGTACTCCAATCAGCGATTGCTCCGATCGTTTCCAACAATCTCTTACGGAAGCGCTACAGCTAAAGAAAACATGTACCACGGCTATGCACAAGGACTGTTGCCAGGTAATACATACATTTTGTACAAGTGAAATAAAGCTATTCACTGCATATACATGGATATGTACATAGCAAGCAAATAGATAACAAAATTAAATTAAATACATGTATAATTATACAATGCCTTAACCACCGTACACATTCGCAGATAGCACAAGTCTCCAAAACATTACTGGACCAAAACCTGGAATCTGGTATCTATAACATCAAAGATTTCTGCCCAACTACGCCATTTGGCCTGGACTTATCCCCAGTGCAAGCACGCTGTAACATGGAGAGTGGTGATGGTGGATGGATCGTTCTCGTTCGAAGGACACCAAACGTTGCTGAGAGAATATATTTCGACAGAAATTGGGTCGATTATGAGAATGGATTCGGAAACCTGAGTGGCGAGTTCTGGTACGGACTAAAGAACATGCACTGTCTTACAAATGCACAGCCAATGGAGGTAGAAATTGAAGTGAGCAAAATTAACGGCACAAAATTGATATTGTCGTATGGTCAATTTCAAGTTGAAGGACCCGGCACAAGCTACACACTGCAAGTTTCTGACCAACAGCACACTGGATTCGACTTCTTTGGTTATCACAATGCATTGAAATTTACTACAGAAGATAGAAACAACGAAAACCCATGTGCTGCACGTAGAAATGGAGGGTGGTGGTTCAACGTCGACGACTGCTACAACGTTGGTATATCATTAGACCCTCGTCCACAGCTCCATCAAAGAAGCGCTGGAGGTTTCATGGCCTTCGATTATGCTGAGATGAGAGTTCGTGCTAAGTCATGTATGGCACCAACGTGCGAGTAACTTAAATAGGAGCTCATCCGTGAGAATTAAGCTGAACAGACAGAAAGCTGGAATTTTATCATTTTTATAGTTAGGTGTATATAGCTGTACTTTATAATAGATAATCACATGGTTCTGTATTGCATGTGCTTATTTAGTGCAGTCGTTATTTTGTGAAGAAATTGTGTGGAGAAATAAGTAAGAGGGAGGGGCAAGAGGGAGGGGCATGATGGTATTTTATAAGCAATAGTTAATTGGTAATAATATGCACATAGTATAATTATTACAGGAAGGCAGATATGGTAGAATATATACAATGCTAGAATGTTTTGCGAGCATCAAACATTTGCAAACTTTGCGATGGTTGATCAATTCGCAACAATAAAATCCGCAAAATCTAAATTTAGTAAATACACACGATCCTTGCCAGAACGCAATAGTTAGATTGCAAAATGATCAAATTTTCTGCTGATTTGGCTCATTCGCAAAGGTTTTTCACCCGAAAAATAATCTAGTAATACGGTACAAGACCTCACACGCTTATTTAAACAGTATATCAGCTGTAGGGTTGAGCAATCAAGGACTTTTAACAATGATCCAGTACATGTATAGTATAGTACCAGTTAAATGCTGATCGAGAGGCTAGAGTAGGCAGTCTAAGAAATAATCTAGCTCTTATTAATAATAGTCAGCTGGTTAATGGGAAATTAGTCAAACTGGCGTTATATAAGAGTTAGTGAGACAGCCAGTGGTAAACAAGTACACAGAAATCGTTATGGGCCCATTATAAGCGTTATAGAGGGATATATAATTATTGGATAATCGTCCACAAACTGTGGTATAATTATATACATTATTTTATGTACGTGTTAGACTATATTGTAGTTGAGGGGGTCCAGGGATTCTGGGGGGGGGGGGGTCACACACTTGTTGACATGGAAATGGAATGTTTTTTTAATATGTTATACCAACAATAATTGCAAATGTGAAAGTTTGTGTAAAAGCTTTCCCCATTGTGGTAAGATCTGTAACACCACATCACAATTCAGAGGAAACTATATAGCTATAGAGAATCTAAAGCTCATACATTCAAAAGTAACAAAATGTCAATCCTTGTATGGAATTTAAATACCATCCTATAGTTATTGTTCAAGGCATATGGCAGTGCTTACAATAAAGATTTGGAAGAAACCATGCCACAATGAATGTAAACATGCATGTCATCAGGTATATACAAACAAAACAGTATAGTTATAGTCACGTATATGCCATGCAAGTTGTAATTTAGCATTGAAGGGTTCAAATGTCATGCAGGCAGTATAAAAGAAGTGTGCAAGGCAAAAAATAATTGCCATTGACAAAAGAAATCTTCACATCAATAAATTTTCATTCAAGAATTTTAACCATGGAGTGGAAAGCAGTGGTGATAGTCGTTGCTGGTCTCATGGCAACTGCAACTGGTACTCCAATCAGTGATTGCTCCGCTCGTTTTCAGCAATCTCTTACGGAAGTGCTACAGCTGAAGAAAACATGTGCCAGAGCTATGTACAAGGACTGTTGCCAGGTAACAACGTAGAAACATGACACACATATATACAACCAGTAAAAGAATAATGCAATAATTTATGCCATATCCGTGCATATAATTATATAGACAATGAAAAAACGCATGCATGCAACATGCAGGTAGGTTACCACCATAGATTAAACAATGTTGTACAAATTTGCAGATAGCACAAATGTCTAAAACGTTTGACCACAACCCAAAGTCTGGGATCTATGACATCAACGAGGTCTGCCACACAACTACGCCATTCGGCCTGAACTTCTCCCCAATGCAAGCACACTGTAACATGGAGAGTGGTGACGGTGGATGGATCATTCTCGTTCGAAGGACACCAGACGTTGCTGAGCGAGTTTCATTCAAAAAGTCGTGGGTGGAATATGAGAATGGATTCGGGAACCTGAGTGGCGAGTTCTGGTACGGACTAAAGAACATGCACTGTCTTACGAGTCGAGAGCCAATGGAGGTCGAAGTTGAATTGAGAAAGACTGGTGGCACAAAACTAGTTCTTTCGTATGGTAGCTTTAAAGTGGATGGACCTGATACAAGCTACACACTGCATGTGTCAGGCAAACAATATAAAGGTTCTGATTACTTTCAGTATCATAATGGAATGAAATTCTCCACATTTGATCGAGATAATGACCTATACTCCGGTAGTTGTTCAACAGCATACAACAACGGTGGGTTCTGGTTTAAGAGTTGCTACGATATGCATCTCACTGACATGCCGAAACCTCAGCTTCATATTAGTGGCTTTGATCCCTACGACTACGCTGAGCTACGAGTGCGTCCCAAAGGTTGTATAACTCTCAATGACAGTTCTGGTAGTTGTGATTAAGAAAAAGGAAAAGAGCCTTCACATGATAATTGTATGAACTATATTATGTACATACTTATACTGATAGATGGAAACATGGTAGATGACTAGAGAAACTGAAATTATATTGTTAGGTTATAGCTGTAATTCATTATCACAGGGTTCTGATGTATTATAGTTACGTGTGTTTAGCATTAAATTTAGTGCAGTTTTATTGAAAAATTATGCCATACACTCGTTGTCATGGGAATGGAATGCTTGTTATGCTAACTGAAACTTTCACATTTGCAATATCTGTAAACATTGTTATTAAAATAAAATTCCATTTCTATGTCAACAATTAAGTGTGTGATCATGATTTAATGACCTATTTTACTATATTCCCTATGATTATGCTGAGCTACGAGTGCGTCCCAAAAGTTGCCCAGCTCTCGGTGCATGATTATCCTGATAGTTCTGAGTACGAAAAGAAGGGAAAAGAACTGAACATGACAATTGTGTAAACTTTTTTGTAGATATAGTTACTGAATCAGAGACTATAATTGTACAGAATTGCGTTTTATTACTAGTGCGTACTTAATTTAGAGTTAATTACAAATTCGCTAAAATTCGCTAAAATTAGTACTCGTTTATAATAGTAACAATAAGGATATTGAGAGCGGCCTTTATACAAGAGCGGCCTCTGATCGAGCATAATATACGGTATATTAGGAAATTAGTGCGCCCGAGGCTGAGGTTGGTTATAAGCCATAATTACTAGTCAACCAGTCAATAACGGGCAATAAGACATTTAAAGTATAGTCACATGATCAGCAATAATTATATGTGTACGACACGTTGCAAAAAAAAGTTTGCGAAGTCTTCGGGTAATTTGGGAATACTGCACATGCTGGTGCATATGTGGCTGCTGTATAAGCTTCATTAAAAAGTTCGCCTGCTTCGAAAAAAAAAGTTTGGAAAGGCCTTCCTGAAGAGTTTAATAATTATGAAACCACGAAGCCTTAACTTTACGAACCTTTGCAAAGTTACACACTTTTCTTTGCAACGGTACAAAGTTCACAAGACATCACATGCCAAACGAGCTCATTGTTGTATTCCTGTAAGGCTTCACAGGACATGTAGACTCAGCAGTTTTATGAACAATGACAATGTAGTGAGATACCATATAGAGTATAGTCACTGAGGATGCTAACAGTGATATAGTGTTAAAATTATGCATGTTTTTCATATCGACTATCCGACAGTATAAAAGGAGTTTTGCGAGAGGCAAAAAATAATTACAATCAACGCTTAAGAAGAAATCTTCACATCAATAAATCTTCATTCAAGAATTTTAATCATGGAGTGGAAAGCAGTGGTGATAGTAGTTGCTGGTCTCATGGCAACTGCAACTGGTACTCCAATCAGCGATTGCTCCGATCGTTTCCAACAATCTCTTACGGAAACACTACAGCTAAAGAAAACATGTGCCACGGCTATGCACAAGGACTGTTGCCAGGTAATACATATACATTTTGTACAAGTGAAATAAAGCTATTCACATATATACATGGATATGTACATAGCAAGCAAATAGATAACAAAATTAAATTAAATACATGTATACAATGCCTTAACCACCGTACACATTCGCAGATAGCACAAGTCTCCAAAACATTACTGGACCAAAACCTGGAATCTGGTATCTATAACATCAAAGATTTCTGCCCAACTACGCCATTTGGCCTGGACTTATCCCCAGTGCAAGCACGCTGTAACATGGAGAGTGGTGATGGTGGATGGATCGTTCTCGTTTGAAGGACACCAAACGTTGCTGAGCGAATATATTTCGACAGAAATTGGGTCGATTATGAGAATGGATTCGGAAACCTGAGTGGCGAGTTCTGGTACGGACTAAAGAACATGCACTGTCTTACAAATGCACAGCCAATGGAGGTAGAAATTGAAGTGAGCAAAATTAACGGCACAAAATTGATATTGTCGTATGGTCAATTTCAAGTTGAAGGACCTGGCACAAGCTACACACTGCAAGTTTCTGACCAACAGCACACTGGATTCGACTTCTTTGGTTATCACAATGGATTGAAATTTACTACAGAAGATAGAAACAACGAAAACCCATGTGCTGCACGTAGAAATGGAGGCTGGTGGTTCAACGTCGACGACTGCTACAACGTTGGTATATCATTAGACCCTCGTCCACAGCTCCATCAAAGAAGCGCTGGAGGTTTCATGGCCTTCGATTATGCTGAGATGAGAGTTCGTGCTAAGTCATGTATGGCATCAACGTGCGAGTAACTTAAATAGGAGCGAGTAACTTAAATAGGAGCTCATATCCGTGAGAAACTGAAAGCTGGAATTTTATCACATTTATAGTTAGGTGCATGTATAGTAGTAGATTGTCACATGTTTCTGTATTATGTGTACTTATTTGGTGCAGTCATTTGTGAAGAGAAATTGTGTGGATAAATAAGTAAGGGGGAGGGGCATGAGGGTACTTTATAAGCAATAGTTAATTGTTGTACAATAATATGCACATAGTATAATTATTACAGGAAGGCAGATATGGTAGAATATATACAATGCTAGAATGTTTTGCGAGCATTAAACATTTGCAAACTTTGCGATGGTTGATCAATTCGCAACAATAAAGTCCGCAATTATTACTAGTAAATACACACGATCCTTGCCAGAACGCAATAGTTAGATTGCAAAAATAATCAAATTTTCTGCTGATTTGGCTCATTCGCAAAGGTTTTTCACCCGCAAAATAATCTAGTAATATGGTACAAGACCTCACACGCTTATTTAAATAGTATATCAGGTGTAAGGTTCAGCAATCAAGGACTTTTAAATGATCCAGTGCATGTATATAGTATAGTACCAGTTAAATGCTGATCGAGAGGCTAGAGTAGGCAGTCTAAGAAATAATCTAGCTCTTATTAATAATAGTCAGCTGGTTAATGGGATGAAATTAGTCAAACTGGCGCTATATAAGAGTTAGTGAGACAGCCAGTGGTAAACAAGTACACAGAAATCGTTATGGGCCAATTATAAGCGTTATAGAGGGATATATATATAATTATTGGATGATCGTCCACAAACTGTGGGTATAATTATATACATTATTTTATGTACGTGTTAGACTATATTGTAGTTGAGGGGGTCCAGGGATTCTGGGGGGGGGGGTCACACACTTGTTGACATGGAAATGGAATGTTTTTTTAATATGTTATACCAACAATAATTGCAAATGTGAAAGTTTGTGTAAAAGCTTTCCCCATTGTGGTAAGATCTACATCACAATTCAGAGGAAACTATAGCTATAGAGAATCTAAAGCTCATACATTCAAAAGTAACAAAATGTCAATCCTTGTATGGAATTTAAATACCATCCTATATAATTATTGTTCAAGGCATATGACAGTGCTTACAATAAAGATTTGGAAGAAACCATGCCACAATGAATGTAAACATGCATGTCATCAGGTATATACAAACAAAACAGTATAGTTATAGTCACGTATATGCCATGCAAGGTGTAATTTAGCATTGAAGGGTTCAAATGTCATGCAGGCAGTATAAAAGAAGTGTGCAAGGCAAAAAATAATTACCATTGACAAAAGAAATCTTCACATCAATAAATCTTCATTCAAGAATTTTAACCATGGAGTGGAAAGCAGTGGTGATAGTCATTGCTGGTCTCATGGCAACTGCAACTGGTACTCCAATCAGTGATTGCTCCGCTCATTTTCAGCAATCTCTTACGGAAGTGCTACAGCTGAAGAAAACATGTGCCAGAGCTATGTACAAGGACTGTTGCCAGGTAACAACGTAGAAACATGACACACATATATACAACAAGTAAAAGAATAGTGCAATAATTTATGCCATATCCGTGCATATAATTATATAGACAATGAAAAAACGCATGCATGCAACATGCAGGTAGGTTACCACCATAGATTAAACAATGTTGTACAAATTCGCAGATAGCACAAATGTCTAAAACATTTGACCACAACCCAAAGTCTGGGATCTATGACATCAACGAGGTCTGCCCAACTACACCATTTGGCCTGAACTTCTCCCCAGTGCAAGCACGCTGTAACATGGAGAGTGGTGATGGTGGATGGATCATTCTCGTTCAAAGGACACCAGACGTTGCTGAGCGAGTTTCATTCAAAAAGTCGTGGGTGGAATATGAGAATGGATTCGGGAACCTGAGTGGCGAGTTCTGGTACGGACTAAAGAACATGCACTGTCTTACGAGTCGAGAGCCAATGGAGGTCGAAGTTGAATTGAGAAAGACTGGTGGCACAAAACTAGTTCTTTCGTATAGTAGCTTTAAAGTGGATGGACCTGATACAAGCTACACACTGCATGTGTCAGGCAAACAATATAAAGGTTCTGATTACTTTCAGTATCATAATGGAATGAAATTCTCCACATTTGATCGAGATAATCCCGGTAGTTGTTCAAAAACATACAACAACGGTGGAAACTGGTTTAATCACTGCTACGATATGCATCTCACTGACATGCCGAAACCTCAGCTTCATATTAGTGGCTTTGATCCCTACGACTACGCTGAGCTACGAGTGCGTCCCAAAGGTTGTATAGCTCTCGATGACAGTCCTGGTAATTGTGTTTAAGAAAAAAGGAAAAGAGCCTTCACATGATAATTGTGTGAACAATATTATGTACATACTTATACTGATAGATGGAAACATGGTAGATGACTAGAGAAACTGAAATTATATCGTTAGGTTATAGCTATAATTCATTATCCAGGGTTCTGATGTATTATAGTTACGTGTGTTTAGCATTAAATTTAGTGCAGTTTTATTGAAAAATTATGCCATACACTTCATACACTCGTTGTCATGGGAATGGAATGCTTGTTATGCTAACTGAAACTTTCACATTTGCAATAATTATTTGTAAACAATATTGTTATTAAAATAAAATTCCATTTCTATGTCAACAATTAAGTGTGTGATCATGATTTAATGACCTATTTTACTATATTCCCTATGATTATGCTGAGCTACGAGTGCGTCCCAAAAGTTGCCCAGCTCTCGGTGCATGATTATCCTGATAGTTCTGAGTACGAAAAGAAGGGAAAAGAACTGAACATGACAATTGTGTGAACTTTTTTGTAGATATAGTTACTGAATCAGAGACTATAATTGTACAGAATTGCGTTTTATTATTAGTGCGTACTTAATTTAGAGTTAATTACAAATTCGCTAAAATTCGCTAAAATTAGTACTCGTTTATAATAGTAACAATAAGGATATTGAGAGCGGCCTTTATACAAGAGCGGCCTCTGATCGAGCATAATATACGGTATATTAGGAAATTAGTGCGTCCGAGGCTGAGGTTGGTTATAAGCCATAATTACTAGTCAACCAGTCAATAACGGGCAATAAGACATTTAAAGTATAGTCACATGATCAGCAATAATTATATGTGTACGACACGTTGCAAAAAAAAATTTGCGAAGTCTTCGGGTAATTTGGGAATACTGCACATGCTGGTGCATATGTGGCTGCTGTATAAGCTTCATTAAAAAGTTTGCCTGCTTCGAAAAAAAAAGTTTGGAAAGGCCTTCCTGAAGAGTTTAATAATTATGAAACCACGAAGCCTTAACTTTACGAACCTTTGCAAAGTTACACACTTTTCTTCGCAACGGTACAAAGTTCACAAGACATCACATGCCAAACGAGCTCATTGTTGTATTCCTGTAAGGCTTCACAGGACATGTAGACTCAGCAGTTTTATGAACAATGACAATGTAGTGAGATACCATATAGAGTATAGTCACTGAGGATGCTAACAGTGATATAGTGTTAAAATTATGCATGTTTTTCATATCGACTATCAGACAGTATAAAAGGAGTTTTGCGAGAGGCAAAAAATAATTACAATCAACGCTTAAGAAGAAGTCTTCACATCAATAAATCTTCATTCAAGAATTTTAATCATGGAGTGGAAAGCAGTGGTGATAGTAGTTGCTGGTCTCATGGCAACTGCAACTGGTACTCCAATCAGCGATTGCTCCGATCGTTTCCAACAATCTCTTACGGAAGCACTACAGCTAAAGAAAACATGTGCCACGGCTATGCACAAGGACTGTTGCCAGGTAATACATATACATTTTGTACAAGTGAAATAAAGCTATTCACATATATACATGGATATGTACATAGCAAGCAAATAGATAACAAAATTAAATTAAATACATGTATACAATGCCTTAACCACCGTACACATTCGCAGATAGCACAAGTTTCCAAAACATTACTGGACCAAAACCTGGAATCTGGTATCTATAACATCAAAGATTTCTGCCCAACTACGCCATTTGGCCTGGACTTATCCCCAGTGCAAGCACGCTGTAACATGGAGAGTGGTGATGGTGGATGGATCGTTCTCGTTAGAAGGACACCAAACGTTGCTGAGCGAATATATTTCGACAGAAATTGGGTCGATTATGAGAATGGATTCGGAAACCTGAGTGGCGAGTTCTGGTACGGACTAAAGAACATGCACTGTCTTACAAATGCACAGCCAATGGAGGTCGAAATTGAAGTGAGCAAAATTAACGGCACAAAATTGATACTGTCGTATGGTCAATTTCAAGTTGAAGGACCTGGCACAAGCTACACACTGCAAGTTTCTGACCAACAGCACACTGGATTCGACTTCTTTGGTTATCACAATGGATTGAAATTTACTACAGAAGATAGAAACAACGAAAACCCATGTGCTGCACGTAGAAATGGAGGCTGGTGGTTCAACATCGACGACTGCTACAACGTTGGTATATCATTAGACCCTCGTCCACAGCTCCATCAAAGAAGCGCTGGAGGTTTCATGGCCTTCGATTATGCTGAGATGAGAGTTCGTGCTAAGTCATGTATGGCACCAACGTGCGAGTAACTTAAATAGGAGCGAGTAACTTAAATAGGAGCTCATATCTGTGAGAAACTGAAAGCTGGAATTTTATCACATTTATAGTTAGGTGCATGTATAAGTAGTAGATTGTCACATGTTTCTGTATTATGTGTACTTATTTGGTGCAGTCATTTGTGAAGAGAAATTGTGTGGATAAATAAGTAAGGGGGAGGGGCATGAGGGTACTTTATAAGCAATAGTTAATTGTTGTACAATAATATGCACACAGTATAATTATTACAGGAAGGCAGATATGGTAGAATATATACAATGCTAGAATGTTTTGCGAGCATTAAACATTTGCAAACTTTGCGATGGTTGATCAATTCGCAACAATAAAGTCCGCAATTATTACTAGTAAATACACACGATCCTTGCCAGAACGCAATAGTTAGATTGCAAAAATGATCAAATTTTCTGCTGATTTGGCTCATTCGCAAAGGTTTTTCACCCGCAAAATAATCTAGTAATATGGTACAAGACCTCACATGCTTATTTAAATAGTATATCAGGTGTAAGGTTCAGCAATCAAGGACTTTTAAATGATCCAGTGCATGTATATAGTATAGTACCAGTTAAATGCTGATCGAGAGGCTAGAGTAGGCAGTCTAAGAAATAATCTAGCTCTTATTAATAATAGTCAGCTGGTTAATGGGATGAAATTAGTCAAACTAACGCTATATAAGAGTTAGTGAGACAGCCAGTGGTAAACAAGTACACAGAAATCGTTATGGGCCAATTATAAGCGTTATATATAGAGGGATATATATATAATTATTGGATAATCGTCCACAAACTGTGGGTATCATTATATACATTATTTTATGTACGTGTTAGACTATATTGTAGTTGACCAGAGGGGGGGTCCAGGGATTCTGGGGGGGGGGGGGGTCACACACTTGTTGACATGGAAATGGAATGTTTTTTTAATATGTTATACCAACAATAATTACAAATGTGAAAGTTTGTGTAAAAGCTTTCCCCATTGTGGTAAGATATGTAACACCACACATGACAATTCAGAGGAAACTATAGCTATAGAGAATCTAAAGCTCATACATTCAAAAATAACAAAATGTCAATCCTTGTATGGAGTTTAAATACCATCCTATTGTTCAAGGCATATGGCAGTGCTTACAATAAAGATTTGGAAGAAACCATGCCATGCCACAATGAATGTAAACATGCATGTCATCAGGTATATACAAACAAATCAGTATAGTTATAGTCACGTATATGCCATGCAAGGTGTAATTTAGCATTGAAGAGTTCGAATGTCATGCAGGCAGTATAAAAGAAGCAAGGCAAAAAAAATTACCATTGACAAAAGAAATCTTCACATCAATAAATCTTCATTCAAGAATTTTAACCATGGAGTGGAAAGCAGTGGTGATAGTCGTTGCTGGTCTCATGGCAACTGCAACTGGTACTTCAATCAGTGATTGCTCCGCTCGTTTTCAGCAATCTCTTACGGAAGTGCTACAGCTGAAGAAAACATGTGCCACAGCTATGTACAAGGACTGTTGCCAGGTAACAACGTAGAAACATGACACACATATATACAACAAGTAAAAGAATAGTGCAATAATTTATGCCATATCCGTGCATATAATTATATAGACAATGAAAAAACGCATGCATGCAACATGCAGGTATATATAGGTTACCACCATAGATTAAACAATGTTGTACAAATTCGCAGATAGCACAAATGTCTAAAACGTTTGACCACAACCCAAAGTCTGGGATCTATGACATCAACGAGGTCTGCCACACAACTACGCCATTCGGCCTGAACTTCTCCCCAATGCAAGCACACTGTAACATGGAGAGTGGTGACGGTGGATGGATCATTCTCATTCGAAGGACACCAGACGTTGCTGAGCGAGTTTCATTCAAAAAGTCGTGGGTGGAATATGAGAATGGATTCGGGAACCTGAGTGGCGAGTTCTGGTACGGACTAAAGAACATGCACTGTCTTACGAGTCGAGAGCCAATGGAGGTCGAAGTTGAATTGAGAAAGACTGGTGGCACAAAACTAATTCTTTCGTATAGTAGCTTTAAAGTGGATGGACCTGATACAAGCTACACACTGCATGTGTCAGGCAAACAATATAAAGGTTCTGATTACTTTCAGTATCATAATGGAATGAAATTCTCCACATTTGATCGAGATAATCCCGGTAGTTGTTCAAAAACATACAACAACGGTGGAAACTGGTTTAATCACTGCTACGATATGCATCTCACTGACATGCCGAAACCTCAGCTTCATATTAGTGGCTTTGATCCCTACGACTACGCTGAGCTACGAGTGCGTCCCAAAGGTTGTATAGCTCTCGATGACAGTCCTGGTAATTGTGTTTAAGAAAAAAGGAAAAGAGCCTTCACATGATAATTGTGTGAACAATATTATGTACATACTTATACTGATAGATGGAAACATGGTAGATGACTAGAGAAACTGAAATTATATCGTTAGGTTATAGCTATAATTCATTATCACAGGGTTCTGATGTATTATAGTTACGTGTGTTTAGCATTAAATTTAGTGCAGTTTTATTGAAAAATTATGCCATACACTCCATACACTCGTTGTCATGGGAATGGAATGCTTGTTATGCTAACTGAAACTTTCACATTTGCAATATTTGTAAACATTGTTATTAAAATAAAATTCCATTTCTATGTCAACAATTAAGTGTGTGATCATGATTTAATGACCTATTTTATTATATTCCCTATGATTATGCTGAGCTACGAGTGCGTCCCAAAAGTTGCCCAGCTCTCGGTGCATGATGATCCTGATAGTTGTGAGTACAAAAAGAAGAGAAAAGAACTAAACATAACAATTTTGTGAACTTTTTTGTAGATATAGTTACTGAATCAGAGACTATAATTGTACAGAATTGCGTTTTATTATTAGCACGTACTTAATTTAGAGTTAATTACAAATTCGCTAAAATTCGCTAAAATTAGTACCCGTTTATAATAGTAACAATAAGGTATTTAAGAGCGGCCTTTATGCAAGAGCGGCCTCTGATCGAGCATAATATACGGTATTAGGAAATTAGTGCGCCCGAGGCTGAGGTTGGTTATAAGCCATAATTACTAGTCAACCAGTCAATAACGGGCAATAAGACATTTAAAGTATAGTCACATGATCAGCAATAAATGTGTACGACACGTTGCAAAAAAAGTTTGCGAAGTCTTCGGGTAATTTGGGAATACTGCACATGATGGCGCATATGTGGCTGCTGTATAAGCTTCATTAAAAAGTTCGCCTGCTTCGAAAAAAAAAAGTTTGGAAAGGCAGAGTTTAATAATCATGAAACCACGAAGCCTTAACTTTACGAACCTTTTGTAAAGTTACACACTTTTCTTTGCAACGGTACAAAGTTCACAAGACATCACACGCTTAAACGAGCTCATTGTTGTATTCCTGTAAGGCTTCACAGGACATGTAGACTCAGCAGTTTTATGAACAATGACAATGTAGTGAGATACCATATAGAGTATAGTCACTGAGGATGCTAACAGTGATATAGTGTTAAAATTATGCATGTTTTTCATATCGACTATCAGACAGTATAAAAGGAGTTTTGCGAGAGGCAAAAAATAATTACAATCAACGCTTAAGAAGAAATCTTCACATCAATAAATCTTCATTCAAGAATTTTAATCATGGAGTGGAAAGCAGTGGTGATAGTAGTTGCTGGTCTCATGGCAACTGCAACTGGTACTCCAATCAGCGATTGCTCCGATCGTTTCCAACAATCTCTTACGGAAGCACTACAGCTAAAGAAAACATGTGCCACGGCTATGCACAAGGACTGTTGCCAGGTAATACATATACATTTTGTACAAGTGAAATAAAGCTATTCACATATATACATGGATATGTACATAGCAAGCAAATAGATAACAAAATTAAATTAAATACATGTATACAATGCCTTAACCACCGTACACATTCGCAGATAGCACAAGTCTCCAATACATTACTGGACCAAAACCTGGAATCTGGTATCTATAACATCAAAGATTTCTGCCCAACTACGCCATTTGGCCTGGACTTATCCCCAGTGCAAGCACGCTGTAACATGGAGAGTGGTGATGGTGGATGGATCGTTCTCGTTCGAAGGACACCAGACGTTGCTGAGAGAATATATTTCGACAGAAATTGGGTCGATTATGAGAATGGATTCGGAAACCTGAGTGGCGAGTTCTGGTACGGACTAAAGAACATGCACTGTCTTACAAATGCACAGCCAATGGAGGTAGAAATTGAAGTGAGGAAAATTAACGGCACAAAATTGATATTGTCATATGGTCAATTTCAAGTTGAAGGACCCGGCACAAGCTACACACTGCATGTTTCTGACCAACAGCACACTGGATTCGACTTCTTTGGTTATCACAATGCATTGAAATTTACTACAGATGATAGAAACAACGAAAACCCATGTGCTGCACGTAGAAATGGAGGGTGGTGGTTCAACGTCGACGACTGCTACAACGTTGGTATATCATTAGACCCTCGTCCACAGCTCCATCAAAGAAGCGCTGGAGGTTTCATGGCCTTCGATTATGCTGAGATGAGAGTTCGTGCTAAGTCATGTATGGCACCAACATGCGAGTAACTTAAATGGGTACTCATCTGTGAGAATTAAGCTGAACAGACAAAAAGCTGGAATTTTATCATTTTTATAATTAGGTGTATAGCTGTATACTTTATAGTATAGAGCATCACATGGTTCTGTATTTACGTGTGCTTATAATTATATAGCATTTATAACAAAATAAAGTTGGAGTTTATTAAAAAAATGCACTCGTTTAACAAATAGGAAGAGAGAATCACGAGTTAGCATTTTGTGCAGTCATTAATATAATGAATTAGTGAAAATAGGGCTACACATCACAAGAGCAACTTATTGCTGTATATATATGAGTCATGCATGCAAGGCTTTATACAGTACACAAAAGTGGTCGATGGTGGAAAATGCACTGTATAGAGGGCTACAAAGTTCACTAGACATCTCACACTATAATTATACCAACTTATTGCTTATTGCTGTACGCTAGAGTCATGCATACAGTATGTGGTAGATGGTGGATAACATGCACCGCAGGGCGCTACAAAGTTCACAAGACATCTCACGCTATACCAACTCATGCATAGCTGTATACACAAACACATGGAGCCATGCAGGGCTTTACAGTACACAATGTGGCAGATGATGGATAACATACACCGCTGGGTACAGAATGCTACAAATTTCACTAGACATCAAACACTACTTCAATAAAATCAGTCTCATAGAGTTCACACACGATAGCAATTAAGTCCTCTTAACGATGAACCTGTGTAGTACCAATATAGCCACACTGATGCTATCAGTGGAGACAACAAGTGGTAAACAACATATGCATGGTATTGGTACACAGACAACATACAGCAAGTACAGTACATATACAATTATTATGCATGCTTAACATAACCGAATTTTAGTATAAAAGAAGTTTGGGAAGGCAAACAAAATTAATAATTGTGATCGACGCTATAAGAAGAAAGCTTCATATCAAGAAATCAATTTCTTCATTTAATCATGGAGTGGAAAGCAGTGGTGATAGTAGTTGCTGGTCTCATGGCAACTGCAACTGGGACTCCAATCAGCGATTGCTCCGCTCGTTTCCAGCAATCTCTTACGGAAGTGCTACAGCTAAAGAAAACATGTGCCACGGCTATGTACAAGGACTGTTGCCAGGTAACATGCACATATGCACATAATTATATTACATGTACAAGTATAGTCATATTTTGGCACGTCATACATATACGCACATATATAATTATGTATGTATATAGACTATATAATTATTATATAAGAACGCATGCAACAGATTAATGCTCTTAACGTTGTTCTACAAATTTGCAGATAGCACAAATGTCCAAAACATTTGACCACAACCTGGAGTCTGGAGTCTATGACATCAACGATGTCTGCCACACAACTACACCATTCGGCCTGGACTTCTCCCCAGTGCAAGTACGCTGTAACATGGAGAGTGGTGATGGTGGATGGACCGTTCTCATTCGAAGGACACCGGATGTTGCTGAACGATTATCTTTTGACAGGAATTGGGTGGAATATGAGAATGGATTCGGGAACCTGAGTGGCGAGTTCTGGTACGGACTAAAGAACATGCACTGTCTTACAAATCCAGAGCCAATGGAGGTTGAAGTTGAAGTCAGAAAAACTGACGGCACAAAATTGATATTATCCTATGGTCAATTTCAAGTTGAAGGACCCGGCACTAGCTACAAATTGCAAGTTTCTGATCAACAACACACTGGATTTGACTTTCTTGGATACTATCACACTGGATTGAAGTTTACTACAAAAGATATAAACGGCGGAAACACATGTGCTGCACGAGCCAAGGGAGGCTGGTGGTTCAGTGCCTGCTATAACATTGATCTAACTTTAGACCCTCATCCACAGCTCTTTCAAAGAAGTACTGGAGCTTACATGCCATTTGATTATGCTGAGTTGAGAGTGCGTGCTAAGACATGTACAGTAAAGGCAGCTCCACCAACGTGCGAGTAACTTAATTGTGCTCTCATTGTGAAAAACTGTGAACAGACAGAAAACTAGAATTTTAGCTGATCTATAGTTAGCTATAATTATATAGCTGTATACTTTATAGGATTCTGTATTTACGTGTGTGTGCTTAGCATTTAGTGCAGTCCTTTGTGAAAAAAATTGTTAAATATAGTATAAGTAAAGCATAAGGGGGAGGGGCACGATAATAAGCAATAGTTTACTGGTGTATATGCACACATGAAGTCATGTATAAAATATTACAGGACATATAAAGGAGGCAGGCGGGGAAATACCGTATATATATAGCCGGTATATTTCGAGGGTATAAATGTTCGTGGTCTTTGCGGATTAAGCATGTACCGCGAACATTTATAACCATGAATTTAATATTGCATGCATGCATGCTGCAAAAGACTGCTATTCCGAAATATACCCACTATATACGGTATATATAATGCTATATATACAAAGTTCACAAGACATCACATGCACGCTCATTTAAATAGTATATCAGCTGTATAGGGTTCAGCAATTAATAAAAGACTTTTAACAATTGATCCAGTGTATAGTATATAGTACCAGCTAAATGTTGAGAGGCTAGAGTAGGCAGTCTATAAGAAATAATCTATAGCTCTTATTAATAATAATCAGCTGATATAAGAGTTGGGGAGACAGCAAGTGGTGAACAAGTACACAGAAATCATTATATTAAATGTACATTGGGCCAATTATATAATTATTAGCGTTAGAGGGATATATAATTATTATTTGAAAATCGTCTACAAACTATGGGTATACATTTATGTACGTGTTAGACTATAATTATTAAATTATTATTGTAGTTGACCAGAGGGGGGGGTCCAGTGATTCTGGGGGGGGGGTCACACACTTGTTGACGTGGAAATGGAATGTTTTTTTAATAATGTTATACTAACAATGTTTACAAATATTGCAAATGTGAAAGTTTGTGTGAAAGCTTTCCCCATTGTGGTAAGATCTGTAACACCACATGACAATTCAGAGGAAACTATAGCTATGGCTATAGAGGATCTAAAGCTCATACATTCAAATGCAACAAAATGTCATGCAATCCTTGTATGGAGTTTAAATACCATCCTATAATTATTGTTCAAGGCATATGGCAGTGCTTACAATAAAGATTTGGAAGAAACCATGCCACAATGAATGTAAACGTGCACGTCATCAGGTACAAACAAATCAGTATAGTTATAGTCACGTATATGAATGTGAAAAGGTCCGAAATCAGTATAAAAAGAAGTTTGCAGAAGGCAAAAATTAGTTGCAATCGACACTTTAAAAAGAAAACTTCACATCAATTAAGTTCCTTTCATTCAAGAATTCTTCATCATGGAGTAGAAATTAGCAGTGGTGATAGTCGTTGATTGTCTCATGGCAACTGTAATTGTACTCCAATCAGTGATTACTCCGATTGTTTCCAGCCATCTCTTACAACAGTGCTATACACAGCTAAAGCAAACAGGTGCCACCGCTATGTACAAGGACTGCTGCCAGGTAACATCATACATGATACACATGCATACAATAGTCATAATTTTTTGGCAATAATCATGCGTGCATAGACAATAAGAACACATGCAACAGGTTAGCACTAGATAGGCAAAATTAAGCAATGCTGCATGTTCACAATGTTCTACACATTTGCAGATAGCACAAACATTTGACCACAAACTGGAGTCTGGGTTCTATGACATCTCTTGCAACACCTCTACACCATTCGGCCTGAACTTATCCCCAGTGCAAGCACGCTGCAACATGGAGAGTGGTGATGGTGGATGGATCGTTCTCGTTCGAAGGACACCGAATGTTGCTGAGCGATTATCTTTCGACAGGAATTGGGTGGAATACGAGCAAGGTTTTGGGAACCTGAGTGGCGAGTTCTGGTACGGACTAAAGAACATGTACTGTCTTACGAGTCGAGAGCCAATGGAGGTCGAAGTTGAAGTCAGCAAAACCGATAGCACAAAACTAGATCTTTCGTATGGTAACTTTCAAGTGGATGGACCTAATACAAGCTACACACTGCATGTGTCGGACAAACAGTATGGAGGTTATGATTTCGTTCGGCGTCACAACGGAAATAAATTCTCGACTCTTGACAGAGACAATGACGAATACAACACCAGTTGTTCAATACAATTCAACGGAGGTGGGAACTGGTTTAGTAGCTGCTTCGATATGTATCTCACTGACATACCGAAACCTCAGCTTCATTATGAAAGCTCTGATGTCTACGACTACGCTGAGCTACGAGTGCGTCCCAAAGGTTATATAGCTTCTCAGTGAGTAAGAAAAAAGGAAAAGAGACTTTGATTCGAATCACAGTTTTGGAACTATACATATGTACATACCGTATATCTTCTAATTTATCGGACACTTCTAATTACCCCGGACACTCTTTTGGGCAATTTTCGTTGTTCTAATACAACGGACACTCCAGTACTTTAATATTACATTTGTTCTAAATATCCGGACAATACCTTGAAAAGTTGAGTTATCATTCATAGACGGCAAGTAAGACTTACAGCACTGCAGTTAGATAGCTTTGATTAGCTAGTTTTAGATAGTTAGTGCAACTATTCAGTCGCACACTGTTCTATTAAACTTAGCTAGCTCGCATGCAGCTGCTTGCTTGTTCTAATTATTCCGGACACTTCGCATGCTCTATAAAAATCTGTTCCAATTATACCCGGACAATTTCCAAAATAATTATTTTTTGCTGTCCGATAAATTAGAAGATATACGGCACTTATATAGATGGAAACGACTAGAGAAACTGAAATTATAGACTGTTAGGTTATAGCTGCAATGAGAATCATAGGGTTCTGTATAATTATAATATTATAGTTATGTGCTTAGCATTTAGTACTGAATATACACATATGTATGTAAGCAAAAAAGTTAATACAAAGGCAATTGTTTACTGTTGTATTCTACATGCATAAGTAAGTATGGAGTTGATAAAAAAATTCCCTCATTAAACAAACAGGATGTATAAACTTTTAGAGAGTCACAGGCAGCATAATTATTAACAAGTTTATTGCTATATACGCATACACATTGAGGCTTTACAGTACACACATGGCAGATGGTGGATAACATGCACCGCAGGATTCCAAAAATTCACAAGACATCACACGCTATACCCTCATTGCTGTACGCAAACACATGCATGGAGCCATGGAAGGCTTAATTTACAGTACACAATGTGGCAGATGATGGATAACATACACTATAGGGTACAAAATGCTACCAAGTTCAAAACACATCAAACGTTATTATCAGCTGTAGGGTTCAGTAATTAAGGACTTTTATCGATGAAGCAGTGCAGTATTACACATACCAGTAGCCACACTGACGCTATCAGTGAGGCAACAAGTCAGGTAAACAACAGATGGCTTAGTACACATAAATCTCAATTGGGCTTGTTGTGCATGCTTCTATAAAAGGACCAGCATACACACACATATACACATGCAAACACACCAAAACTATACCATATCAACTAAAAGTATACAAAGAAGATGAAGCTACAACTGGCAGTTCTCCTCATCTCTGTATTGTTGGAGGGATCTGTAGCACTGCCAGCTGTTAACCACTGCTTGACGAAGTTCGAAGAATCACTCAAGGAGACTATGGCTCTCAGAAGAAGCTGCGAGGAAGCTCACCTTAAAGACTGCTGTCAAGTAAGATATTTTATCCATGCACCATAATAATTATATTCACGTAATATTTACCATCAGCGTATTATGGCGAATGCTACAATATAGCACTAGTTAATACAGATCTATGCAACTGGGAATAAATATATATCTACTAACAATTACATGTACTGCATGGAAACAGTTGTAAGATTCATTTTTAAATGTTTGTAGATTGCAGAAGCATCCAAGATAATTGATAATGACAACTACACTCCAGGATCGGGGATCTACGATATCAGTAATGTTTGTCAAAGTACAGCAGCCTTCACTCAAGACATCTTCCCCCCTATGAAAGCTCGGTGCAACATGGAGAGTAGTGATGGTGGATGGACGGTGCTAGTGAAGAGGACACCAGACGTTGATGAGAGAGTTTCATTCAAAAGGCCTTGGGTGGAATATGAAAATGGATTCGGGAACCTGAGTGGCGAGTTCTGGTACGGACTAAAGAACATGCACTGTCTTACGAGTCAAGAGCCAATGGAGGTCGAAGTTGAAGTCAGCAAAACTGATGGCACAAAACTAGTTCTTTCGTATGGTAACTTTAAAGTGGATGGACCTAGTACAAGCTACACACTGCATGTGTCGGACAAACATTATGAAGGTTTTGATTTCTCTCTACATCATAATGGAGCTAAATTCTCCACATTTGATCGAGATAATGACCAAAATCCCGGTAGTTGTTCAGCAATATACAACAAAGGAGGAAACTGGTTTGGTAACTGCTACAACATGCATCTCACTGACATGCCAAAACCGCAGCTTCATAATAGTGAACGCTTTCTTCCCTATGACTACGCTGAGCTACGAGTGCGTCCCAAAGGTTGTATAGCTCTCAGTGACAGTCCTGGTAATTGTGAGTAAGAAAAAAGACTTTCGCATCACAATTTTGGAAGTATTATGTACATACTTATAGATGAAAACATGGTATAGATGACTATAGAAAATAGACTTTTATATATTAGCTGTAATTCATTAGAAAATCACAGGGTTCTGTTATTATAGTTACGTGTGTTTAGCATTTGCATGAAAAAATATAATACACATGCATGCATGCATGTACATATATACTTATATGCAAAGAAGTAAACACAAAGGCGGGTGCACGACTGTATATTTACATTGCTGCTGTATATGCATATACACATGCATGAAGAAGTATTACAGGACATATATAAAGGAGGCAGATGGTGGAATATATATACAATGCTATATAAAAACATCACACGCTTTTCAATAGTAAATCAGCTGTACGGTTCAGCAATTAACAATGATCCAGTGTATTTATAGCATAGTGCCAGCTAAACTGGCGCTATAAGAGTTAGTGAGTCAGCAAGTGGTAAACAACATATAGATGCTGTAAGTACATAGCCAATTATAAGCGCTAGAAAGATATGATAATCGTCATACAAACTGTATGTGAAAGACTATGTTTCTTAGTTGGTTATTGTTTGTGCTTTTGTTCGTTATTGTATAGGGTTACTGTTCATGTATGCCAGGCAAGGATTCTTGCCTTAGCTTGATTATAGCTGTTATAGTGTTAAATAGACTACATTCACTTATTTGGTATGTTGTGCAATAGTATATGACTGTACACCCAAGGTGTTAATCCCTCTCTCCTGCCCTGTAAGATCCCGTCAAACCAGTTTTAGAACCTGACAAACAGAAAGTGTTCAGGAGTGTATAAAAGGACAGTGTGTTAGATTTTGAGTTTTAGTTGTTTTTGTGATGTTAAAGTTTATGCGATGTTGTGGAATTGATGTTGTTAAATGAAGATTGTTGAATTGAATTGTGAGAACTTAATAGTCTAGAAGTGGATCTTTTACACTGTACATGGGTATATATATATATATATATATATATACATTTTGTCCGTGTTAGACTATAACATATTACATGTAGTCGACCAGGAGAGGATCACACACTTAATTGTTGACATAGACATGGAATGTTATTTTATTAACAATGTTTACAAATATTGCAAATGTTAAAGTTTCAGTTAGCATAACATATTAAAAAAACATTCCATTCCCATGACAACGAGTGTATGGCATAATTTTTCAGAAGCCATACTTCAATGAATGTAAACAATGTGCATGCCATCGGGTACAAACAAATCAGTATATAGTCACGTATGCATGAATACTTAAAAATAAAAAGATCCGAAATCAGTAAAAGAAGTTTGCAGGAAGCAAAAAATTAGTTGCAATCGACACTTTAAAAGAAAACTTCACTTATATTAAGAAAACAATTCCTTCATTCAAGAATTCTTCATCATGGAGTGGAAAGCAGTGGTGATAGTTGTTGTTTGTCTCATGGCAACTGTAATTGTACTCCAATCAGTGATTACTCCAATCGTTTCCAGCAATCTCTTACAACAGTGCTATACACAGCTAAAGCAAACAGGTGCCACCGCTATGTACAAGGACTGTTGCCAGGTAACAACATACATGATGCACATGTTATATGCATACAGAGTAAAAGAATATACGCAATAACCAATAATTAATTCATGTCATATACCGTGCATAGACAATAAGAACACATGCAACAGGTTAGCACTAGACATAATTATATATAGATAGGCAAAATTAAGCGATGCTGTCTACAAATTTGCAGATAGCACAAGTGTCCAAAACACTGGAGTCTGAGATCTATGACATCTCCTGCAATACCTCTATGCCATTTGGCCTGAATTTCCCCCCAATGCAAGCTCGCTGTAACATGGAGAGTGGTGATGATGGTGGATGGACAGTGCTAGTGAAGAGGACACCGGATGTTGCTGAGCAATTATCTTTCGACAGGAATTGGGTGGAATACGAACAAGGATTTGGGAGCCTGCATGAGTGGCGAGTTCTGGTACAGACTAAAGAACATTCACTGTCTTACGAGTCGAGAGCCAATGGAGGTCAAAATTGAATTGAGCAAAACCGATAGCACAAAACTAGTTCTTTCGTATGGTAACTTTCGAGTGGATGGACCTAATACAAGCTACACACTGCATGTGTCGGACAAACAGTATGAAGGTTATGATTTCGTTCGGCGTCACAACGGAAATAAATTCTCGACTCTTGACAGAGACAATGACCAATACAACAGCAGTTGTTCAATATAATTCAACGGAGGTGCATGGGAACTGGTTTAGTAATTGCTTCGATATGTATCTCACTGACATGCCGAAACCTCAGCTTCATAATGGTATCTCTGATTTCTACGACTACGCTGAGCTACGAGTGCGTCCCAAAGGTTGTATAGCTTCTCAGTGAGTAAGAAAAAAGGAAAGAGACTTTCGAATCACAGTTTTGGAACTATACGTATGTACATACTTATATAAATGGAAACGACTAGAGAAACTGAAATTATAGACTGTTAGGTTATAGCTGCAATGAGAATCATAGGGTTCTGTATAATTATATAGTTATAATTATGCTTAGCATTTAGTGCAATTTTTACTGAATATACACATACGTATGTAAGCAAAAAAGTTAATACAAAGGCAATTGTTCATTGTTGTATTCTACATGCATAAGTAAGTATGGAGTTGATAAAAAAAAATTCCCTCATTAAACAAACAGGATGTACAAACTTTTAGAGAGTCACAGGTTAGCATAATTATTAACAAGTTTATTGCTATATACGCATACATATTGAGGCTTTACAGTACACACGTGGCAGATAGTGGATAACATGCACCGCAGGATTACAAAAATTCACAAGACATCACACGCTATACCCTCATTGCTGTACGCAAACACATGCATGGAGTCATGGAAGGGCTTAATTTACAGTACACAATAATATGGCAGATGATGGATAACATACACTATAGGGTACAAAATGCTACCAAGTTCACAACACATCAAACGTTATTATACGATATTATCAGCTGTAGGGTTCAGCAATTAAGGACTCTTATCGATGAAGCAGTGCAGTATTACACATACCAGTAGCCACACTGACACTATCAGTGAGGCAACAAGTCAGGTAAACAACAGATGGCTTAGTACACAGAAATCTCAATTGGGCTTGTTGTGCACACTTCTATAAAAGGACCAGCATACACACACATACACATGCACACACACTAAAACTATACCATATCAACTAAAAGTGTACAAAGAAGATGAAGCTACAACTGGCAGTTCTCCTCATCTCTGTATTGTTAAGAGGGTCTATAGAATGCCAGCTGTTGACCACTGCTTGACGAAGTTCGAAGAATCACTCAAGGAGACTATGGCTCTCAGAAAAAGCTGCGATGAAGCTAACCTTAAAGACTGCTGTCAAGTAAGATATTACTGACTATCCACTGATAACTATAGCTATAATTATTATTCGTGTAAAATTATCGGCTTATGAATTCTACAATATCGTTTGCTGTACACTACTTAATACGGATCTATACAACTGGGAATAATTATAGCTATATACATCTAGTTGTGAGATTACATATAAACATTTTTGTAGATTTCAGAAGCATCCAAGATAATTGATAATGACAACTACACTCCAGGATCGGGAATCTACGATATCAGTAATGTTTGTCAAAGAACAGCAGCCTTCACTCAAGACATCTTCCCTCCAATGCAAGTTCGGTGTAACATGAAAAGTGGTGATGGTGGATGGACAGTGCTAGTGAAGAGGACACCAGACGTTGATGAGTGAGTTTCATTCAAAAGGCCGTGGGTGGAATATGAGAATGGATTTGGGAACCTGAGTGGCGAGTTCTGGTACGGACTAAAGAACATGCACTGTCTTACGAGTCGAGAGCCAATGGAGGTCGAAGTTGAATTGAGAAAGACTGATGGCACAAAACTAGTTCTTTCGTATGGTAACTTTCAAGTGGATGGACCTAGTACAAGCTACACACTGCGTGTGTCGAGCAAACAACACGAAGGTTATGATTACTTTGGAGGCCATAATGGAATGAAGTTCTCCACACTAGACCAAGACAATGACAAGAGACCAGTTGGTAGTTGTTCAATATCACATAACAAAGGTGGAAACTGGTTTGGTAACTGCTATAGTATGCATATAACTGACATGCCTAAACCTCAGCTTTACAATGGTGGCTTTCTTCCCTACGATTATGCTGAGCTAAGAGTGCGTCCCAAAGGTTGCATAGCTCTCAGTGAGGCTCCTGATAGTTGTGAGTAAGAAAAATGGGGAATAGAGCTGAAAATGATTTACATTACAATTTTGTGCCTGAAATAATGTTGTATAGTTACTGAACCATGCACATTATAATTATATAAATTAGTGTATTGAACATTCAAAGAAGATGTGTAATTGCATGGTATAATAATGAATCAATTATCACATGAATTAAACGTCCTAAGCCAAAATAAACTTATTATGGATATAGTTGCAGTGGCGTAGCCAGGATTTTGGGAAGGGCAGGGCTCAAATTGGTTGAGCAGGGCCAGAGCAGGCGCTGAATAACATGGAATACTACCTAAAAAAATGTCATCACTTTTCCTCAGCAGTCAGCATGCACATTAGATGGCCCTGCCCACATTTCCATTGAATGACATAATTCTAGTAACTATGCATGCTGTACAGTGCAAAATAGTATTGACAGATCACGGTGATTCAAGCTGAGTTGGAGTTGATGGAGCAAAAAAGGGGGGGCTCTAGCCCCGTCAGCCCCCTTCTGCCTATGCCACTGAGTCGCATACGTCCCACAAACTGTGGGTATTCCCACATGTACCATAGTTAACCGTTGAACCGCTCACCTGTTTTGATAGTTGCAAATGTTTTATTATGTGGCAACTGAACCGTGCAAACACCCATCCAACAGGTATTTTCTGTGAAAACGACATGCTTTATCTTCAGAGAGAAAGGGGCCTGAGCTAGAAGTATAGAGGTTTTCAGAGGAAACAGTCTCATCAATCATGAACGCTTGATGTCTACTCTAGGATAGATCTAACAATGTCGTATAGGTCTAAACTAGTACTAAAGTCTTGTTTTGTGCACGTTTCTGAGCTAAATAGTTGCACAATGAAAATCTTGCCCTTTGACCCAATTATAAGCATGCACAACAGTGGGCGCTTCTACGATTGAAATTAGGCCTACTGTATAGGGGGTGGGCGGTTATTTGATATGGCCGGTTCGACGGTTAACTACAGTACGTGAATTTAGACTACCAAAGGGGGGGGGGTCCAGTGATCCTGGGGAGATAACATACTTGTTGATATCGGAACGGAATCATGACCTTTACTATTATAAACGGGTAGTAATTTTAGCGTTTTTAAAATTTTCTCTGTTTTTAGGGACTTAGTCTACTAATTTTGGCGGATTTGCAACGACAATAATTATGTGCATATTAACAAGATGCATAAGTATGAGTTTTAAGGTTGAATGGAAAGTTTGGAGTCAGATATAGATGAAAAAAGGCATAGAAAAAATAACAGAGAGAGAGTATCAATATAGGCAAAGTGTACATGCATCAGATGTATGCGGAGAGTAACGTGACTTCCTGTATCAGCCATCAAAAAGTAGATTGCATCACAAACACTGCAAATTCCAAGCCCACATTTGATATTCCCTCTCTATTATAATTATACTCTTGAGTAATACTCATTGTGTAAAATGAAACAGACACGCAAGAGCTGAACTTAGTACATTTATAGTTATAGCAAGCTGAGGTTGTGTATATACTTACATGTATAGCATCCAGTACTGCATGTATACAGTTCTTAATTGTGGTACGTGAATAAAAACAAGGGAACTCTTAAAAAAGTTGTGTATGCATCACCCAAGGAGCCATGTGAAGCTGTACAGGACATGCATATAATATGGCAGATGGTGGTGGGTAACAATGCCATACAAAATTCACAAGACATCAAACGCTCCACCACCAGCTGTGTAGGGTCCAGCAATAAAAATGATCTATAGTGTACATGGTACCAGTAGCCACACCGACGCTAAGAGCAAGACATTAAGTGGTAAACAACAGATGGCTATTACACACTTGAAACAATGCCATAAAAAGTTCACAAGACATCAAACACTCTACCATGCATGCACTGATATTATACAGGGTCCACCATTAAAGGACTTTTCCCGTGTATAATATTACATACACTTACTAGTAGCCACACTGGCGCTAAAAGTGAGACTTTGTGGTGAACAACAGATGGCTATAGATCATATCAATTTAGCTATGCCATGCAAGTTGTAATTTAGCATTGAAGGGTTCGAATGTCATGCAGGCAGTATAAAAGAAGTTTGCAAGGCAAAAAATAATTGCCATTGACGAAAGAAATCTTCACATCAATAAATCTTCATTCAAGAATTTTAACCATGGAGTGGAAAGCAGTGGTGATAGTCGTTGCTGGTGTCATGGCAACTGCAACTGGTACTCCAATCAGTGATTGCTCCGCTCGTTTTCAGCAATCTCTTACGGAAGTGCTACAGCTGAAGAAAACATGTGCCACAGCTATGTACAAGGACTGTTGCCAGGTAACAACAGATGTCAATACAAGTCATACAAAAGTTATAATTGTACATAATTATGTGCATGAAACAGATAGCAGTAATAATTATTATAGTTAGGCAAATTTACAAGTATATGATACAATGCTCTTAACAAATACAACTTCACACAGATAGCACAAATGTCCAAAACATTTGATCACAACCTGGAGTCTGGGATCTATGACATCAACGATGTCTGCCATACAACTACGCCATTTGGCCTGAACTTCTCCCCAGTGCAAGCACGCTGTAACATGGAGAGTGGTGATGGTGGATGGACCGTTCTCGTTCGAAGGACACCAGATGTTGCTGAGCGATTGTCTTTCGACAGGAATTGGGTGGAATACGAACAAGGATTTGGGAACCTGAGTGGCGAGTTCTGGTATGGACTAAAGAACATGCACTGTCTTACAAATCCAGAGCCAATGGAGGTCGAAGTTGAAGTCAGAAAAACTGATGGCACAAAATTGATATTATCCTATGGTCAATTTCAAGTTGAAGGGCCCAGTACAAGTTACACACTGCAAGTTTCTGATCAACAACACACTGGATTCGACTTCCTTGGATACTATCACACTGGAAAGAAATTTATTGCAAAGGATAGGACCAGCGGAAACACATGTGCTGCACAAACAAATGGAGGCTGGTGGTTCAGTGCCTGCTACAACATTGATCTAACTTTAGACAGTTTTCCACAGCTCTTTCAAAGAAGCACTGGAGCTTACATGCCATTTGATTATGCTGAGTTGAGGGTGCGTGCTAAGTCATGTACAGCAAAGGCAGCTCCACCAACATGCGAGTAACTTAATTGTGCTCTCATTGTGAAAACTGTGAACAGACAGAAAACTAAAATTTTAGCTGATTTATATAGTTAGAGTCATAGGTGTGCTTAGCATTTAGTGCAGTCCTTTGATTTCAAAAATGGTGTGGATATTAGATATAGTATAAGTAAAGCATAAGGGGGATGGGCATGATGGTACTTATAAGCAATAGTTTACTGGTGTATATGCACACATGAAGTCAAATACCGTATAGCAGGTATACTTCGAGGGTATATAAATGTTTGTGGTCTTTGCAGATTAAGCATGTACCGCGAACATTTATAACCATGAATTTTAATATCGCATGCATGCATGCTGCAAATACGCTGCTATTTCAGGAAAATTAACCCTTTCCCGGCTTTAATTAAAACAAAATAATACAGAATAAATACATGTTTTTCTTTAAAAATCCATATCTTATGAACCATACATTGAAATCACTCGTAACTATTTCCTACAGGTAGCCCAGACCCCGGGGGTACCATGACATCATCATCGTTACCTAGCAACTGACCACCCCCAACTAATTAGCGATTGTTTACAAACATTCACAATTATGTACACAAACAATATTATACGAAGGCACAAAGTGACTATAGACACTAAGTAAGTGTTCTCAATGTTCTCACGGTGACATAGTTCGATTAGGATCTGCCGAAACTTCTCTGCGAGGTCGTATCAGCAGACGCCCTTTCCCCGGGAAACGTTCTTCACCTACACACACGTTTACAAGTTCAATGGTGGCTCATGATATCCACTGCTGTACTAACTAGCCTAAGCAAACCTAATACTGAAGCTATCCTGAAGCTATCAGAATACAGTATGTTGTACAAATGCTACTCTAGACTTACCAGATCCAGAAACTTGGTCCAGCTCCTTCAGGCTCCTCAGGCTCTTTATTTTTTAGGTTGAGGTATCTTCCTACCTAGCTATGATCCCAGTCACTGTCCTCTCACTCTACAAGGCCATAAGCATCGATATTCTCACTGTCTAGCAGCTCTAGAACCCCACTGAGGTTGTACTACGAAAATCTTGAAGTCATCATCAAACGGTCACTTTTCTTTCGACAGTACTGCACAAAGTGTACCTCAAAGCAAGATGTTGAAAATACCATGTGAAAGAGCAGCTCAATGCATGTGCTGGTACCTACAGTGTGTGCATAGCTCCAACACAGCCAGCACAGCAAATTTTTTTTAAATCTCGGTCCGCTGGACGACATATGTCGTCCAAAGCCGGGAAAGGGTTAAATCCGCGAAAACCTTTCTAAAGGCATATTTCCGCGAACATGTCATACCCTCAAAATATACCCGCTATATACGGTATATATAATGCTATATACAAAGTTCACAAGACATCACATGCACACTCATTTAAATAGTATATCAGCTGTAGGGTTGAGCAATCAAGGACTTTTAACAATGATCCAGTGCATGTATAGTACCAGCTAAATGCTGATCGAGAGGCTAGAGTAGGCAGTCTAAGAAATAATCTAGCTCTTATTAATAAGTTAATGGGATGAAATTATAAGAGTTGGGGAGACAGCAAGTGCATGGTGAACAAGTACACAGAAATCATTATATTAAATGTACATTGGACCAACTATATATAAGCGTTAGAGGGATATAATTATAATTATTATTTGAAAATTGTCCACAAACTATGGGTATACATTTATGTACGTGTTAGACTATATTGTAGTTGACCAGAGCTAGGGGGGGGGGGTCACACACTTGTTGACATGGAAATGGAATGTTTTTTTAATATGTTATACTACAGGACATCATGTGGCAGATGGTGGTGGGTAACAATGACATACAATTAACAACACATCAAACGCTCCACCAGCTGTGTAGGGCAGCAATAAAGGACTTTTTACAATTATCCATGATAGTAGTACACATACCAGTAGCCACTGTAAAGCATTACAAATTAAGATAGATGGTGGTGGGTAACATACATCGTATAGGGTATACACAATACCATACAAGGTTCAAAAGACATCAACTGCTCTACCAGCTTTGTAATAGGATCCAGCAATAAAAGTGGAATCAGTTTTCAACAATGATCCAGTGTAGTAGTATACCATAGAGTAGCCACACTGGCGTTAACAGTGAGACAGCTGGTGGTAAACAAAAGATGGCTAATACACATATTCAATTTGCATGCATGCATGCGTGCTTCTATAAAAGGACATTTCGTCTTACACACATACATGCCCATTCCAACAACAAAACGTCAATGTCAACATATCAACTACAAATAAAGAAGATGAAGCTACAACTGGCAGTTCTCTTCATATCTGCATTGTTGAGAGAGTCTATAGCAATGCCAGCTGTTGACCACTGCCTGATAAAGTTTGAGGACTCACTCAAGGAGACTATGGCTCTCAGAAGAAGCTGCGAGGAAGCTAACCTTAAAGACTGCTGCCAAGTAAGATATTAGATATTCATGTAATATTTACCATTGGCATATGAATGCTACAATATGACTGTCTGTACACTACTTAATATTATATATCTATACAACTGGGAATAATTATAGCTATACTAATAATTAATTGTGAGATTACATATAAACATTTTTGTAGATTGCAGAAGCATCCAAGATAATTGATAATGACAACTACACTCCAGGATCGGGAATCTACGATATCAGTAATGTTTGTCGAAGTACAGCAGCCTTCACTCAAGACATCTTCCCCTCTATGCAAGCTCGATGCAACATGGAGAGTGGTGATGGTGGATGGACAGTGCTAGTGAAGAGGACACCAGACGTTGATGAGAGAGTTTCATTCAAAAGGCCTTGGGTGGAATATGAAAATGGATTCGGGAACCTGAGTGGCGAGTTCTGGTACGGACTAAAGAACATGCACTGTCTTACGAGTCGAGAGCCAATGGAGGTCGAGGTTGAAGTCAGCAAAACCGACGGCACAAAACTAGTTCTTTCGTATGGTAACTTTCGAGTGGATGGACCTAGTACAAGCTACACCCTGCATGTGTCAGACAAACAAGATGAAGGTTTTGATTTCTCTCAACATCATAATGGAATTAAGTTCTCCACACTTGATCGAGATAATGACCAAAATCCCGGTAGTTGTTCAGCAATATACAACAAGGTGGGGAACTGGTTTAATAATTGCTACACCATGCATCTCACTGGCATGCCCAATCCCATACTTAGTAGTGTCTATGACTATGCTGAACTACGAGTACGTCCCAAAGGCTGTGCAGCTTTCGGAGACGAGCCTGACAGTTGTGAGTAAGAAAAAAGGAGAGCCGAACTTGATATATTATGTACGTATACTATGAATCACACCAAAAATAAGTGTATGCATGGAATATTTGAAATTCAAAGAAGATGTTTACTAATAATTAACAACTACCACATGAATGCATGAATCTATAAGCTAAACCAGTATAAATCACAGAATAACAAATTTTGGTTAGTCGGCCCACAAACTGTGGGTATAATTATATATACGTGTATCAGGGGTGGATCTAGGATTCTTGATAGGGGGGAGCTAAAAATATTTTAACTCACGTACAATGTGTTTCCTGCATGACTCATCAATAATTGTTCTGCTCAGTAATAAATTGGGTGTGGCCATGATAATGTAACCGTAGCTACGTGCTATCCAGTACATGCAGTGTGTTGATAGCTAGCTCTAGATTCTATTCTTCAGGCTTGTCATTAAGGCCAGGGGGGTGCTCAAGCCCCCAAAGCCCCCCACTGGATCCGCCCCTGTGTATAGCTTTAATATTGGTGGTTTTAATTTGGCGATCTAGGGTAAATTCGCCAAATTGCTCACACATTTTTGCAAAGCACAAGAAAAGTAGTTGCCAAGCATCAGCACAATCAGAAATAACTTCATGTCATTGCTTTCCATTTTTATATAAACGATACATTACTGTACCCACAAATACATAATGTAATGTATGTAGAAAATGACACACCATGCACATGATGTATTACGCTGATTTCCTTATTGAAAATGGAGCCACCCACACAGGCTTTGCTAAGAGATATACTTCGCTATTATATACACATGTTAAAAGTACCCTATATCATAGATTGAAGCATAACCCATGCACCATAACAAAACTATACAGAAACTACTCTCACGACAAGTGTGTGTAAAAACAAAAACATACAAGCTGGTTTACACACAATATACTTCCTACGTCCAAAGTTCATGATTACTGTCTATATAAGCAAGGACAAAAGTGTACGTTTATAGTAAATTCAACAAAGATGGGACTGTTTTGGAGAGAACTGATAGCTGGTATTATTATTTTCACGTCATCTCTCATCGCAGCTCAAGCACCAGAACAACATTGCTCACTGAAATTCCAGGAGGCTTTTGAAGAGGCCGTAAAATTGAAGAAAACTTGTCAAGAAGCACGCTACAGAGATTGCTGCCAGGTATATTGTTAGTATAACAAGCACGTCTCATCGCTGTAAACTCATGCAGGTGGCAAAAGCATCACTTTTTGACTATCCAATTAAAAGTGGCGTCTTCTACATTAACAATGCTTGTGGGCATGAGTCACCTTTCATTCAAGATATTTCACCAATGCAAGCTCGGTGCAACATGGAGAGTGGTGATGGTGGATGGACAGTGCTAGTGAAGAGGACACCAGACGTGGAACAGAGAGAGCTTTTCAACAGAACATGGGTGGAATATGAGAATGGATTTGGGAACCTGAGTGGCGAGTTCTGGTACGGACTAAAAAACATGCACTGTCTTACGAGTCGAGAGCCAATGGAGGTCGAAGTTGAAGTGAGTAAAACCGACGGTACAAAGGTAGTTCTTCCCTATGGTAACTTTCGAGTGAATGGACTCAGTACAAGCTACACACTGCATGTGTCGGACAAACAACATGAAGAGGCTTACGATTACCTAGGATATCACAATGGTATGAAATTCACAACATTTGACAACGATAATGACAGTGGAACTTCTTCAAACTGTGCTACTAGCCACGGAAAAGTTGGATGGTGGTTCAAAAATTGTGACCTAACGTTACTAACTCATATGCCACATCCAGAGCTCCACACAACGTCTCCTGTTACCTATCACTATGCAGAGTTAAGGGTGCGTCCAAAATTATGCAATGCAAATCTACCACGTACTTGTGACTAATAGAACAGATGCCAGCAAGAATTTATAGAAATTACACCACTAGAAAAAGTTAAACTTGGACTGTTTGTATTTATAGTAGTGTAATAGTGTAGAAAAATGTTTAGACCTCATTTTTAATATCACTACCATTAATGTATGGATATATTCTACTCAGATTGTTCCACGACAAGTCAATACTTAGCCATGCAATTAACGTGCGCATGCATAATTATTTGCAACTTCCCTAATTTGAGGTTTTTGCCATCTGCGCATATCGCACGCGCAGTAACATAAAATACCATGTTCAATGTAATGTGAGCTTCTAAAGTTCACACAAGCCAATTTATTGAAAAATTACTTATCTTCCCCGTGCATCAATATCTACAAGGAAGGAGGAGCTGAAACTAAGACAATATCCTATTATCAGCGACCTTATACGCTACGTTAATTATGGCATTAATATAGTGCATTACTCACCTTGACCAGTGAAGAGGAATATCCGAGTGAGGGTGTGGTTTATGTACTCTCTCTGTCTCCTGGCAGTCTCTGCAGTCTCCTTAGCGACGTGAGGGGAACTGAACAGTGATGCAAATGGATTGTCCTCTTCAGAAGCAGCCATTTTTTCACTCATCTCTCTTCCTGGAGCTTTATTTACTGTTTTGAAATAGACTACTTCCACATTCTAGGGAATTCCCTTTTGGCAGAGTACTACAAGGCCCTCCCACATTCTGGGGAATTCCCCCTTTAGCTAGTGCGAACGCCCACCTAAAAGCCTTTTAAAAAGGTCAAAAATACGCCCCTAATCATTTTCTTCACCTCTAGCTCTAGCTCTGCCTCAATTGGACATCAGATGATTCTTTAACTCCCTCTGGGTCTCTTCTATACATTCAAAACAACTTGAACACTAAGGAGGCTCACTTTAACCCGAGAAAGTCTAGTTATGGATACTTGGCTGATTGCTGTTTTGGTGATCACCGGAGCAGTTGTGCTGTACCTGAGGAGATGGTGGTATGCATCAGTGAGGCCCACTGTCAACATCAGCAGCTTCCCAAGGAAGTACCCAGATGAAAAGGTACCTTTATTATGTACTTGTATATTAGCTTGTATTTTGCTTGTAAGTTTCATCGGAATTACATGCTTTTGTATTCACTGAAACACCGAAATTACGATGAATGCTTGTAGCCTGGCGCTAGGTCTAGATTGTTTTTGCACTAATGTAGCACTACCAGCATCTGTACAATCTGGAAGTTCAATATTATGTATCCAGCTATTTTTGGCATGCAGTGAGTGCACATAGAAAATTATCATACCCACATTTTTGTTGATTGTTCTTTCTCCACTGTTACAGGGTGTGTCCAGACCTCACTATGATGTAGTTTGTGTGGGTGCTGGTCCGGCCGGGGCAACACTCGGCTTCTACATGAGCAAGATGGGACGTAAGATTTTACTCCTCGAGAAAGCAACGTTCCCGAGAGATAAGATCTGCGGAGACGCTCTGTGCAAGACTGGGATTGAGATTATTCACGAAATGGGAGTGTACGAAGAGCTAAAGAAAGAGAATAAAATGAATATCGTAAGTTGTTATTACTTTTCCTCTTACAAGATTTTGCAGAATCTTTTTCAACATCAACAAAAAGCGTTAAGAGTTGAAATACGTTCTATAATAACGTTAATCATCGTTCAACCCTCAACTCTATTGATAGTTTGACTCTTATAAAGGTCATTGCCTCCCTCCAACTACCTAGTATTTAATAGGCCCTAAAACAATGTTTATGCTTAATTAGTTTGTATACACTGATTGGAAGCTTAGATAGTGTTTGGAGGTGACCTTTTCTTAGTAGTCCAGTACTACGGGCATTGAACACCCTTGAGTTAAAATTCTTCAATTTTAATAATGCGTTTTTATTATTAGGCCCACATGCAGTCTGTTTTTTGGCTGTGTGTTTTCAATGTTAACTTTGCATATGGAATGTCTAATTTCCCTCCACCCCCTCACACACCATCACACACACCGCCCCCTCCACTCTCACACACACACAGGCAGACTCTGGGGGTATGGTCAGTCCCGGCGGGCTCAGTTACATCGGCCGCAGCAAGGAGATCCTGGGAGAGATACCCGGAGCCATTGCCATCAAGAGGATCAATCTGGATGAGAAATTGGCTCGTGCTTGCCAAAAGTGAGTCAACTAGTGTAAACGATATTAATGGATTGACAAAGATAACAAGATTGTTTAATTATCTAACTCTGCAAAGTAAGTAACGTGCATGCATGCATGAGGTTATTCAAACACAATATTCTAATCTATCGTTCTTTGGTCTCATGACTGGGTACACTTGATCTATAGGTACACTATTATTGGTTACTTTTAAAGAGCTACTAATCTTTTAGTTTTGATAAAACTGGGCGTTCTTAAGTCAAGTTTTGGTCTCTCAAATCTGTAATAAAACAGGCCCATTTTAAACAAAAACCACCCACTTTAGTGCCATTCTCGCCCACTCTTTTATAGGAAATGGAAAATTTAGGGCCAAATAAATCACCTAGCAATTAAAGCGTATTAATCTCAGCCTAAATGATTTAGTAATCCCCTGAGCAAGCAAAGTTTACCATGTCCTAATGTAACTGTAGCTACACTGTCATTCGGTTAAAGTACATTACATGCAGATTTCTTTTTTGTTTTTTCTGCCTTCTTTAGGGCTGGCGCCGAGTTGAGAGAGAACCATGCTGTGAAGACCGCCACATTTGACAAGAGCAAGGGACTCTGGACAATCAGCTTGGAGAACTCAGACGAAACTTTCACAGTAAGTGACGGCATTTAGTCAGACTGCATGTGCACTGTATGTACTGTGTTTACTGTATGCAGCACTGTGTGTGTGTGTATGTAAGTGTGTACACTGTAGGCATACATTGTACTGTATATACAGTGCATGCATACAGTCAGTGCATACAGTCAGTGTACTGTATGCACTATGCATGTTTACTTACACCTTTCAATAGACGGTACAGGATAGGCGGCACTCTCACTCTAACCATTACTTTGTCTTGAGTATACAAGATTAAGTGAGAAGCTGTTACGTCTGCATGAACGTGATAATTATAATTAAGCCACTAATTGCATGGCTCACCGTATATCGGGGGTTTCGAATGCGAGGCAAATGCTTATGACACTGCATTCAAACCTGATTGCATTGCAAATTGTATGACTGTGCATGCTCACTGTCTTTCAATTGCGATTTATACGACCGAAACCTGATAATTATATATTGTAATCTCTCTCCCTCTAACCACGCTAGTAATTATTCCTCCTTCTCTCCCCCAGTGCCGAGTCCTGGTGTGTGCTGACGGTGCTCCCTCTAAGCTGGCCATACAGTTGGGTCTGGTCAAGCAGCCTCCACAGACATCCTGCTCCAGGTGCTATATTGAGGGGGGCACACACAAATTCAAGGCTGATGGTGTACTCTTCTACAACAGGGAGCTGCTCCCAGGTAGGGGAAAGATCGCATCAGTTATACCTGTAGCATGTATTCTGTACCTGAATATGGTAGATGCTTAGGATAGCAATTAATTTTAAGCCGATATCAAGTAACAGGAAAGCCCTCGGGATTTGGGACACTATAACACATAGATACCTCATGCCCATGTACTATAACTATAGCAAAGATAGGTAGTGAAAGCTTGAGTTGCATGGGACAGCTTTTATAATTGTAATATGTATGTAATTATGAATGTACTTGTACCTGGTTCAATATGGTAGCAAGGCGGTTAGATAGCAATTTTAAGAAAATAAATTTCCAAAAACAGCACGGTTACCCACATTAAATAGATGTGAGAGTGTGGACTGGAGACTAGAGTTGCTTCTATCTTTACGTTCTTTCTTTTGTACAGGTTACTCTTGCCTGTTTCGCCACGCTAATGACGAGGCCAACTTCTGCATCTACTTGATTCCGGGCAACCCTGATGCGACCGCTGAAACCCTCGCTTTCTGGCACGAGAAGATGATGAAGGAAGACCCGAACATCAGCCGTGCCCTCGGAAATAACATCAAGACCGAGAGAATGAAGGCTGGTGAGTGGGTGGGGGGTATAGGATTTGGATCGCACTTTTAATTGGCTAACTAGAGTTAGCAACATTATTTGTATCCCCAAGCAATCTATAATTACCGATAACGATAGCTCATAGTTCCCCGCTAAGCACACTGAAGTGAAATGGGAGTTATATATAGTGTGTGGGGGGTCATTTTTGGAAATAATCCCTAAAAGCAGTTGCTACCTACTAATACTGTTATATGATTGTGTTTTCAACACCCTATATATGAGTTGCCTGCCGCTAAGTCCTCTAGTTAATACCTAATTTAATTGCTTTTCGAGATTTTAAAACATGTGTACAGATGCGTGTCTGGATAAGGCATAATTATACTACATACTGTCCCATTTTTAAATCCAGTGAAAGTTGAAAAGTTTTCTGGCCGTCTATATATAAATTTTTTCTCCAGCTGCTCTTCGTATTGGAGGTGAAGAGACGACGTTTGCAGACCATGTTCTTGTTATCGGAGATGCCGCTGGTTTCACTGACCCCATGACGGGAGAGGGCATTCACACGGCAATGGACTCCGCCCGAATGGCAGCCAACGTCCTGGACGAGGCTCTCAAGGCTGGGAATTTTGATGCTCCTATTATGGAAGAGTATCAGAACAGATGGTTGAATGCCTGGGGCACTGACTTCTACTGGTGAGTGTGTGTGTGGGCGTAATATGTGTATTGTGTACGGTTAATTGGCGTAGTCTGTTTTATTATTAACAGTTACAGTGCTAATTATAAAAGTGAGGTGTTGATAGCTTCTAAAGCTACTATCGCTTTGTTAACTAAAAGTGTGTGCATTTTTCACCTCAGACAAGTGTGAATTTTACGATGCCTCTAGGGTGTGAGCATTTACAATAACTACATTCACGATTAGTGTAATGCTCTCTCTCTCTCTCTCTCTATCAACACATACTATTACTGTACGAACAACCTTGCCATCTCCCACCCCCCACTTCCCACACCCTCACACCCTCCCGCCCACACAGGTCCATGGTCATGATCCAGATGTGCTACAAGTACCCGATCCTAATGGACGCTGCCGTAGCCGCCATGATACGAAAGGGAGACCGTTTCCTTGCTCGTTGGGCCGATATTATGACTGGAAGAGTGACCAAATTCAACCTCCTCTACCCCGACTTTGTGATAGTGATCACGTACGAGCTGATTGTGCTGATAATCAAACGCCTCCTGGGCATAAAAGTTGGAGACAGGGGAAGCGCTGCCAAAGGACTAGTCGATGACAAGAAGAAGCAGTAATTAAAAAGACTTTATTTGAACTTTTTAGAGAACTTAGTTTAGACATTTATAGCTAAAGAACTATTACTGTATCTTTTAGTGAGCTGAGCGTCTTTCCTCTCGGTGTGTTGCCCTTATTTTATATATTGGTCTCATGATCCTAACAATTGAGCTTTATTATTAATCTGAGAAATGTGCTACATTTTTTGTTCATCATGAATATCAGACAAAAACAGACTGCACACAATGTGGGAAATATATTCACAGCCCTTGAGAGATATGGTGTTCATTAAGTTAGCTCAGCTTCACCACTGTTGCATGTACTCTGCTTCCTGCAGGTGATGGATGAAGGAGTATAATAACGCTTTTACTCAGTCTATAATAATCATACTTTCTCAATGGGATATCACAAATTTTACGATGGATGTTATCATCAATAGATCTACCCCAGCCCCGTATGTTTTTCGTCTTATATCATAAACTCGTACCGATCGATACTAAACCTATCAGTGCATGTAAGATATGTAGCCGGCCAATTAATAAAGATACTTACATTAAGCCTCTTGTTGAGCCTTGCCTGCAAGTCAGTGAAAGCTGTCCTGTGTTGTGAGTCTGCTTCAACAACTTTATCTCTCACTCCAACAGCCTCCCTAGCACGGGGCATCTGTAGCACGTGTGTGGGAGTGGTGCATGGGGCACATTGGTACATTGCTTAATGGTTGCTGCATGCATTGCTATGGAACTAAAGAGAAGGGATGAATTTTTTTATATGGGATACAATAGGATGTAGTGTCCTTTATGTATTGATAGCAAGTATGGTTAACCATCTAAGTACTTAGCAAATTATGAGCTAGCTGACATTGAACTAGACTAGCTCTGTGGCTCACATTGGCAACATCTTTGGAGGTGCACAGATGGATGGCTCTGCCCTCCCTCGAGTTTAGATACTCTCTTCGTCTGTCTAGCGATCTCTGCTTCCTCAGGGCCTCATTGTGGTAGGTAGACATCTTTGAAAAATGGTCTAGACTTGACTAAATTTACATTAGCAAGGAGCTCCTCCCACATTATCCAAAGTGTGACATGGCACATGCGCATTAGAAATATCAGCCCTCATCGGTCAACTGCTTTCAGTTTGTCTGTTGCTGTTGTCACTGCTTAAAACTAAAACATGTACATGGATATCAAATGTGATGTGGTATTGGAGTCTTGTGACTTCCAGTGCTCCATATCTTTGAAGGTTCGACAAGATGACACTGTAAAGAAAGTGAAAGAATTTATCTTCTCTCAAGTTGGATTTGCCGAGGACCAACAAGAGCTGACGCACACCGGGCAACTCATGAAAGATGACAAGAAACTTTCTAACTACGCTGTGTCAGATGGCTCAACCATCCAACTAAGGCTCGTATCCAACAAAGGTATAAACCAACAATTATACTGTGGTCTGCCTATATACATGCATATAGCTATATGCATGAACATAATTTTATACCTCCAACAAAATAATGTGACTAATAAACAGTTCATAAAAAAAACCATATTATTGTCAGTAATAACAAACGACTTGGTGGCAGCTTTCATTGTCACATTTACAGTTATCTATAACAATAAGGAAATGAAAGCACCGCGGGTGCTGATGCCTCGGTGGAGGTGCCAAAGCTACATAACATAAAACTACTAGCTAGCAAATAGTGGGTAATTATCGACCATGATTGTTGTTAAAAACGATCGATGCCAAAAGTTAAAGTCTAAAATTAATGGCTGCAAGTCAGCAGAGCCTTCAGCTCTCTTCTCACTCTTGCAGCTACCAATAGCTAGTGTTCTAGTGCAGAGCTAACTACTAAGTAGAGTAGCAACACTCGGTGAACAAGTTTTGCTATGGACTCTTCTGAAAAGGCTGCAATGGCATTCCAAGTAAGCAAAACTAGGCATAACTCGAGAACGAAGCTTTATTTTGCAAATCCACAAATAGCATGCCAAAAAAACATGACTAGAAGCCTATAGAAACTCTTACTTGCACTTTATTGATCCTTGAGCAGCTGAAATAGTCTACACACACACACACACACACACACACACACACACACACACACACACACACACACACACACAAACACACTACACTGCAAAAACACTTTTGTTATTGTGACACAGTTTGCTACCGGCACAAAATGTTATCTTGACAAAACGTTTGTCAATTTCCTGCAATTATTGTTGTAACGACAAATCATAGTTTATTTAACTATTAATATAGTTTATCTAACTATTAATATTTGTTATTATAATGGTAGATTGTTATTTGAACACATGTGTTGTCATTTTGTCGAAGCGTTGTTGATCTCACATTTAGTGGAAGTTATCGTTCATTGTCAAATTAACATTAATGTGTGACAATAACAAATTATAAAGTTACAGCTAGAACTCTACTAAAAGATACGTGCAAGTTTGCATTGCTGATTTTTCGATTACCCTAGCTCGTAATAAATTGTCTACACTGAAACATCTCAGTTGCCCTGATGCTTATATCTTTGCATGCTCATGTTCAATTGTGTATGTAGCAATTGGAGACTTGTGACTGGGCATGGTAAGTTACAGTGGCAGTGAAGAAGTCAGGAGCCTCCAGAGTCCTTCAGTGCAGTGCAGTGCAGGCAGCCTTCTCTCTAACCTCCTTCACAAGGCCTGGCCTGAAGAGCGGCCTGGGATCGAGGCTACCTTCTCTCTAGCCTCTAACTCTAGCTAGTCTCGAGGCCAGATTCTGATAAGGAGAGTTTGGCCTCTAGACTATAATTATAAGCTGGAACTATAGGTGTGGCATGAGGGGGCGTTCAGGAATAATAGGGCAAGGCCTCAAACATACTTAGCACATGGTGCTTGCAGCTGCACCAGACTGCAGCTGCTCATGCAGCTTTATACCATCACTGACTGCATGCCTGTACCCCTGGCCCTGGCAGTGGGCTACCATGTTCCATGTACACCAGCTAGGATCTAGGAGTCAAGAGTCACCTGCATCTGCAGCTTGAAAGAAAAGATAATTGCAAGTTAGTCAGTGCTCATTGCTAAACTCAACTTATTGCCCAATACTCTCTTTCAGATTTTCTTAAAGAGTAGATAGTACCACCATCTCAAAGAAAAAAGTTAAGTTCCATTGCATGCTGTTGGCGCATGGCATGTACATGATCCCAAAACTCTCTGAATTCACAGTTTACAAATCACTGCTATACCGTATCGGCGTATAACTCCACCATGTACCAGCTTCAAAGAAAAAGGATTTAAGTTATGTTGCTCATTGCTAAATAAATGTGTTTACGTGTTTCTTCCAGCTGCAGATTTTACCGTACCTCGGCCCCACAATGTGTACCAGCTAGGAGTCTACTTAACCACCTTCATCGACTTCAAAGAAACGACTTGCAAGTTATGTCATCCATAAAACTATATAGCTAGCTAGAGGGCAACTGTCCCTGGTTTCGACCTTCATCTGTAGCATACTGATTTACGAGTTTGTGTCTTCATGTGTCAGTTACACTGGTTTCGACTGGTCAACTTCGTCCATGGGGTGATAGCTAGTATACTGATTTACGAGTTTGTGTGTATGTGTCAGTTACACTGGTTTCGACTGGTCAACTTCGTCCATGGGGTGATAGCTAGCATACTGATTTACGAGTTTGTGTGTATGTGTCCTCACGTGTCAGTTACACTGGTTTCGACTGGTCAACTTCGTCCATGGGGTGATAGCTAGCATTGTAATTTACCAGTTTGTGTGTACGTGTCCTCATGCGTCAGTTACACTGGTTTCGACTGGTCAACTTCGTCCATGGGGTGATAGCTAACATTGTAATTTACGAGTTTGTGTGTATGTGTCCTCATGCGTCAGTTACACTGGTTTCGACTGGTCAACTTCGTCCATGGGGTGATAGCTAGCATTGTAATTTACCAGTTTGTGTGTATGTGTCCTCATGCGTCAGTTACACTGGTTTCGACTGGTCAACTTCGTCCATGGGGTGATAGTTAGCATTGTAATTTACGAGTTTGTGTGTATGTGTCCTCACGTGTCAGTTACACTGGTTTCGACTGGTCAACTTCGTCCATGGGGTGATAGCTAGCATACTGATTTACGAGTTTGTGTGTATGTGTCCTCATGTGTCAGTTACACTGGTTTCGACTGGTCAACTTTGTCCATGGGGTGATAGCTAGCATACTGATTTACGATTTTGTGTGTATGTGTCCTCACGTGTCAGTTACACTGGTTTCGACTGGTCAACTTCGTCCATGGGGTGATAGCTATAGCATACTGATTTACGAGTTTGTGTGTATATGTGTCCTCACGTGTCAGTTACACTGGTCAACTTCGTCCATGGGGGTGATAGCTTATACTATTTACATTTTGCACTACATATGTGTTGGTAACTATAGTGACTTCAATCTTTTGTTCTGTAGGGGCTTATTGTGACGAAAATGATCTGAGGGATGTAGCGTTCATGAAACCAAACGAAACGCCTGCAGTTCACTGTACTGGAATTTCAAGAAACGCTAAGTGATGAACACTAAAAACAATTTACTGACAGAAGAAATGTATTGTGCTGCATGTCATGTGATCCAGTGATCTTATTCTATCATAAACTCATTGTTCTAATACCGTTTGACCTTCTGCATGTGCGTACGTGCGCGAGAAAACAACTAATTAAATGACAAAGGTATGGTGTTAATTTAACAAAGAAATTCACTTTATAGCAGTGTTAATTCAGCATTCACTTTGCTATTTTGACATAGAAGTACAATAAATTGGTGAAATTCAGATGACATAATACTTTGTTGTTTTGGCATAATTTCTTTGCTTGAATGACAAAACATTGTAGATTGTTTTACCTTTGTCATTCTAACAAATATTATTCTGTCATGTGAGATTCATCACCGGGACAAACTTTTGTTTGTTAAATTAACAAAAGTGTTTTTGCAGTGTACCGTATATACCTCGCTTGCGCATGCGCACCGAGGCATAACAAGTCTTGCCAGTCAATTCCTATAATTATGGGGGGAAGAAAAGACTCGTAAATGCTCAAATTAGTCACTGTCAATGACTGGACCTCTCATAACAACTCTACAAATAAGTAGTTCCAAAATTGAAATTCCTACGTGTAAGTGGATAGAACCTGAATTTCCTCAAAATCAGTAGTTGATAATTATGTTGAAATATTGATTCTGTGGCACTTTTAATGTTGTGTTGATAATGCCCATATTTGTCATCTTGTATATAATTGTATAGATGATAATGATGAGGCTGCTGCATTTCGGAGGAACTACTGCAACTTAGCACAAGGAATCACTGACCCAACAACATTTGGTGCCAGACTTTATGCTGCTTGTCTGATAACAGCTGAAGTGCGGGACATTGCAGCGAATGACTTTCATCCACCTTGCACACGTGTCTTAAAACTACTATCGGTAGTTGAGGGCCAAATCAAGCTTTATCCGGCACAAAACTTCCCTCAATTTATCAAAATTCTTTGTGAAGAGAAGTGCTATTATTTACTGGCGAAATCTCTTTGTCCAAAACTAGGTAAGTGCATGCATGCACACCAGATTTTTCAAGTAAGAATTGTTATCATCATTATAATATAGCTGAAAAGTACATTCGGGAAGCAGAAATACCCACAAGTGATACATCTATTGACCCCCAACCACAAGGTATGTGCATACAATAAATCCATCCTGATTGAAACTAATTATCTGATACTGAATCAGTAGGTAGATGTGCATGCGCACAGCTTAGCAACCATCAAACAATGCTACTAGACACACTGGCTACAATTAATCAGCATGCAAGGTATATACCCCAGCTAGAGTAATAAACATTGACCCTTTATCAATACACTGGTGACTCCCTCAGAATTCCATAATACACTTAGTATAAGATAGTGGAATTGCACAAGAACACTTATAGTTCAACTGGTTACAGACAGCTATGAATATACCATTTGATACGTCACTGGTTCCTATAGCTACTCTCAATAAAGATTATACTCATAATTATGCATGGATGTGCATGGGCAGACAGCATGCATGCATGGTAAGCCTGGTAACAGTTTTAAAAACTTCAAATTTAAGCCTTCAATCTTTATAGTGAAGCAACCATGCATGCATGATACAATTGTGTGACAGTCCATGCAGAAAAAAAATCAATGTTTTGGGGACTCTAATTAGCCGTAAATTAATGGAGCGTAAAGTTTGCATATAATTATTATACGCTTATATAGATAAGGGTATAATTACATCACAGACATTTTGCCGGCCCATCTTAATTGTTACAATCAACCCCCATGCATCCACATATAGATCCACCATCAGCTCAATTTCTCACTGTTGAGAAAATTAGACTACAGATAGAAGAACTTGACGACGAATTTCGTACACTAACCTTTGAGTTTAAAGAAGAGCTTGATACAAAGATAAAAGGCGGCAAAGAAAAACTTTCAAAGGTTAAACACTTTGTCAGTGTCTTGCCTGAGGATATTAAGCCTGAGCATAAAAGATTTGTGACAGCGATTGTTACGGATAAAATGTTCAAGATACTGATATCGAAGAACTTTTCTATAAATTAAACACTTACTGGTCATATATCAATTACAGCTTGTTGCTCTATTTGATAAAGAAGTTAGCCAGTGATAAGCTTAAGTTAAAAATGGAACGATACGATGAAGACATGAAATCATTTCGGCAGCGAACGACTGTGAGTAGATTTGTTGAGATACGAGGGGCTGATTGTGATGAGGATTTAATGTCGAAAGCTGAAAATAAATTCGTTAGAGTTAGGGCAAAGCTTAACAAAGATACTTCTCATTGCACTCTTGAAAACCTTCACTTGTTACGCAAGGACTTCTGCGCAGCTTATCACTTGTCTGATTGCGCCCTATTGCTCTATAATGTTGAGACGGGGTCGATCCTTATTGAATGGTGGCTCCCAGTGCAATTTGAAGTAGGTTTACTGTCTTTGATCAAGCGAATGCCTATTGAGGTCTTTTGTATCTCTCGCAACATTGAACGACTGGATATTGGAGGAGAAATAATTCACGACGAAATTGTAATTAATTTTTACAATTCATGTTCTTATAATGTAGTAGTAAAGTAAAAATAATTGTGTTACTAATTACACAGATACTTGATGAAATCAGTATTCCAGAGCAAGTGAGTTTATCATCATTATGCTGATATATATATATCTGTCTTGCAAGAGTGACAGCTTCTTTATACGGAATGTGTTTACTTTTGTCATTAACTGCAGCAAAACCTGAAAAACTTTCTGGACTGCAGAAAATGCGAATGCTTGAATGAAATGGATGATCACCCTTTCACACACGCACTTAAACCTGGACCATTGCAGTATCTCGAGTCAGATTGCGATGAACAGCTGATCGTCTCCTTTGAATTTCAAAGCACAGTAAAGCTCCACTCAATTCAGCTGACAGGGCCCTTGGATGGATGTGCTCCAAAGACTCTGAGGCTCTTTATTAACCAGGTATATGTAACTATAGTCAATTTCTTATTACAGCTGTCATGAACATGCAAAAGCCATGCATTGTTGGGTAAATTAGGCTTACAATGATAGCATTGATCGGCATATAATTATCCTAACATAAAAATATATGTATTATAGCCAATCACACTGGACTTTGACCAAGCACAACAAAGAGCTCCAGTGGAAGAGCTTGAGTAAGCCTATAGCAATTATTATCCATGCATAATTATACACTCTTAATCGCTTCTGCTCTCTCAGACTTTCCGAAGAGGATGTTGCTCACGGTTCATCAATCCAGCTAAACTTTGTCAAGTATCAGAATGTCAAGAATCTAACGGTAATTATGTAGCCTGCTTTGTTATACTGTTGTCTACATAAGTTTACGTTCTAAGCACACACTGATCATACATACATACATACATACAAATGCCAACGCAGATCTTTGTCAAGGACAATCAAGGTAACAAGGCCACCACAGTGATCAACCATATTGGTCTTTATGGAAACCCAGTGGAAAGGCTGGACATGTCAGAGTTTAAAGAGGTGCCATCATGTCCTTGGAGTCGCTACCAATAATCAATTGCACCATTTAATAATCAGTTTTTGTATAATTCAGTATAGCATTAATAATTATTATTCTGCATTTTACGTATTTTTCTGTAACTATCTCAGTTGTATTGACTGAGTTTTGTGAAACTGCATTTTATAGCCAACACATGAATCATCTGTAGTGTGTGTGAGAGTGGTTATTGTAGATCTATAGGAAAGATCACCTGATTTCAGTGTGTGAATCTAAACCCAGGCTGACAGCAAAGCGTTCTATTAGAAAAAAATCGAAGCTAACTGGAGCAGCCCCACCCCCTCAAATTCTGCAGCATAGCACACACACCCTCTTCATGCTCGCAGCAAAGTTCTTTGTCAAAGATGTTTGGGGATAATTTGCAAGTACTCAAGGACTACGGGGAAATGGGAACTAGTAGAAGTCATTGGTAAGATTGGTTCAGGTTGGTAGCTCTACTGAGCTAGATCTAGCTTCAAAGTTTTCCCTTGCAAAAAAGTGGTGATTGATCTTAGCCTGTACTGTGTAGACTATTAAACTAGATCTAGCATGAGTGAAAAGCATATATATATAATAGCTAGACTATAGTAGTAGATCTATACTAACTGTGGCCATCATTTCTACTATACACTACTGTACTTCTCACACAGGAGAAGGCAACTATGGAGAAGTGTTCAAAGCTCGCAACGTGCAGACGGGGGTGGTTGCTGCAGTGAAAGTGATGGAGGCCATACTAGACAAAGAGGACGATATTAGAGCAGAGTTGAATGTTTTTGAGAACCATTCCCACCACCCCAACATTGTCAATTTCTATGGTGCCTTTGTGAAAAAAGATTCCATAGCAGATGATCAGTTATGGATTGTTATGGAGGTGAGAACGGTGACGTCATTAATTTTGATGACTAGTGAGTGATCATTCACAACACACACACACACACGCACGCACGCACGCACACACACACACACACACACACACACACAGCACTGTTCGGCAGGCTCGGTAACAGATCTAGTCAAAGAGATGAAAGAGAAGGGAGAGAGATTATCTGAAGACACCATTTCTTACATCCTCCGAGAAGTACTAGCTGGTTTGTCTTACATGCACTCGGCTTGTAAGACAAATATGTATCACATGCACTGGTGACCACTACAAAGTGGTACAATCAGTGACAAAGTAAGCGACTCTACGTGTATGTGTTCACTGTTTAGCACGTACGTACGTACACTCTGTGCGTCGGTTGCCCATTGATTGTTACGTACATGAGACTAAAAAGTCGAAAATGGTTTACTGGCCCATACACTATTGCATGCCGAGCCTAAAAGTATCCATTTGTGTCACTGAAAAGCGCGATCAAAAAAAGACCTTTAAGCTAACAAACACACGTACCAACAAAACAATCATGGGCAACCACCCTTTTCATTTCGTTATTACTTTAACATTTCGTACATACTTAAACATTTTCTGTTGACTCCTCAATACGGTAAGTGACAACGTAAGAATACAATTGACTGTGTGTGTTTATCCTCTGCAGGTAATGATGTGAGCGGGGTGTAGGGATTTTGGGCGAATTCGCCTCGTTAAAAACAAATCGTAACGAGATGAAGGCCGTACCTCAAAGGTGTCTTGGAAACTGGCCAAACCAAAACAACACAATGAACATTTAAAACTCTTAACTTTACTTAATGCTCACTTGACGACAACTTATATATTAATTACCTTCAACAAGATTACAGGACGATGACAAACTAATCAACGTCACATTTATCTTATACTACTGTATTGAAAAAGAAAGGGAATCAAAACTAAAAAACATTTGCAATGTGAACGTTGCTAGGATTGCCAGGAAAAGAAAAGCGCGAAAAAGCGAAGAAACAAGAAATTCGGCGAGTGCATAACTCCAATCCGTTACTGTGTTGTGGGTCTGCATCAACAACTTTATCTCTCACTCCAACAGCCTCTCTAGCACGGGGCATCTGTAGCACGTGTGTGGGAGGGGTGGGGGTACATAGCTTAATGATGCATGCATTGCTATGGAACTCTAATAAATAAAGAGAAGGGATGAATTTTTTTATATGGGATACAATATAACTGTAGAGTGTCCTTTATGTATTGATAGCAGGTATGGTTAACTATCTAAGTACTTAGCTAATGACATAAATTATTGAAGCATGAGCTAGCTGACATTGAACTAGACTAGCTCTGTGGCTCACATTGACAACATCTTTGGAGGGGCACAGATGAATGGCTCTGCCCTCCCTCGAGTTTAGATACTCTCTTTGTCTGTCTAGCGATCTTTGCTTCCTCAGGGCCTCATTGTGGTAGGTAGACATCTTGTAAATATCATGAAAGATGGTCTACCGGTACACGCTAGACTAGCTCTGAGGAAAGGAGCTCCTCCCACACTATCCAAGTGTGACATGGCGCATGCGCATTAGAAATATAAGCCCCATTAGCCAAACTCTGCTTTCAGTTGTCTGTTGCATGCAGCTAAGATTCACTGCTTAAAGTGTACATGGATATCCAGTGTAATATAACAGTGGTATTGGAGTCTGATTGTGACTTCCAGTGCTCCATATCTTGGAAGGTTCGACAAGATGACACTGTAAAGAAAGTGAAAGAATTTATCTTCTCTCAAGTTGGAATTGCCGAGGACCAACAAGAGCTGACGTACATTGGACGACTTATGGAAGATGACAAGAAACTCTCTAACTACGCTGTGTTAGATGGCTCAAACATTCAACTAAGGCTCGTACACAACAAAGGTATAAATTAACTGTCTGCCTATACATGCATAATTATAGCTATATGCATGAACATAATTTTATAAATAACCACTAATTATAACTCCAACAAAATAATGTGACTAACACTATTAAATAAACAGTTCATAAATAACCCTATTCCTGTCAGTGATAACAAACGACTTGATGTCAGCTTTCATTGTCACATTTACAGTTACCTATAACAATAAGGAAACAAGTCTTGCCGGTCAAAAAATAACTGATTTATAATTTATAATTATAGGGGATCGAAAAAAAGATTCGTAAATGCTCAGATTAGTCACTGTCAATGATGATAGAATTATAAAAAGAATTCACGGATTTAATTTTTGTTGACTATCAGCCTCAATGATTGAAGTGTATACGGTCAATTAAAATGCTTTCTCCAATTAAGTATTTAAGTGGGTGAGAAATAATTTATAGTAAATTCATTGGTATCTGTTACCACAAGAGTAACTGTTTTTGTAGGAGAAGGAGGACTGTATTTCAAGATATGCCAGACATAGTCAATTAGTGTTAATTACAATGGTGTCTCGTAATACCTCCCCTGTCTCATAACATCCACCGCAATCACTAAAATCAGTTGCAAACAAAACACTTTCACTTGAAATTTTTTGCTTTCATGCAAAGCTTATTGACCATGGTTGTTAGTGAAGAGACTAGTTTGGCTTCCTTAGGAATACTGTAAAACAGGGGGATCCAAAAGATGTTGATATCTCATAATAGCATGTGGCGCATTAGTTGATATAATGCCCATATTTGTCATCTTGTATAGATGATAAAGATGAGGCTGCTGTTTTTCGGAGGAACTTCTTCAAGTTGGCACAAGGAATCACTGACCCTGGAGTGTTTGGTGCCAGACTTTATGCTGCTTTTCTGGTAACAGCTGAAGTGCGGGACAATGCAGCAAATGAGATTCATCCACCTTGCAAACGTGTCTTACAACTACTATCGGTAGTTGAGGCCCAAATCAAGCTTTATCCGGCACAAAACTTCCCTCAATTTATCAAAATTCTTTGTGAAGAGAAGTGCTATTATTTACTGGCGAAATCTCTTTGTCCAAAACTAGGTAAGTGCATGCATGCATGCATGCCAGATTTCAAGTAAGAATTGTTATCATCATTATATAGCTGAAAAGTACATTCAGGGAGCAGAAATACACACAAGTGATACGTCTATTGACCCCCGACCACAAGGTACGTGCATACAATAAATCCATCCTGATTGAAACTCAACTCTCTTATACTGCTGAATCAGCAGGTAGACGTGCACGCGCACAGCTTAGCAACCATCAAATAGACACACTGGCTATAATTAATCAGCAAGGTATATGCCCCAGCTATAGAGTTGTAAACCTTGACATTTTATCAATACACTGCATGGTGACTCACTCAGAATTCCACAATACAAGATTGTTGAGCTATGGCCTTAATATATAATAGATTTACACGCTACAGTAGTTTGACACGGCAGCCGAGTGGTTTCTCGATAGTGCATGGAATTCCCATAATAAGTTCAACTGACAATTATAATGGTTACAGACAGCTATACTAGGGTGACACAAGGTGTCATGGGGCGAGCGTGTTAGCAGTACAGGTGGTTCACATCTATGTGTTGTGAATACCTATGCCTGTCTTGTTCCAAGCATGCCTGTCTGGCCTCAGGAGTCTCTGTAGAAAAAAAAACACTGGCTTATCATCATGAACGCCACTGACAAGTGGCACTTACCCGAGGCTCTGCTGGTTTGAGTTGAAGCAGCCATTTGCTGTAGGCGTGCCTGTCTGGCCTCAGGAGTCTCTGTAATGAAAATTACACTCACCTTTACGCCGCCTGTACTTACCTGAAGCTCTGCTGGTTTGGGTGGAAGCAGCCATTTGCTGTAGGCGTGCCTGCCTGGCCTCAGGAGTCTCTGTGTCAGCTGTTTCTTGGGCTCTTGCTTGTCTCTCTCGATCCCTCCTTATTCAAAGCTTTTCTTGTTTGCGTTCGTTGTCAGGATTCATTTTATGCAACTTTTTCTTATGCCTCCAGTTGTGCAAAATACAAGAAATTGGTAAGGACTGCGTGTGTAAAAACCAGCTATCAGGCCGTACCGTACGTACCATTACATACATACATACATACATACATACATACAGAGAAATTGTCTACCGAGGTCACTAAGATAAGGCTCGCTACGCTCGCCCCAATAACTACTCTCAATGAAGATGCTTACTAAGTATATATAATAATATACTCATAATTATGCATGGATGTGCACGAGCAGACAGCTACATGCATGGTATAAGCCTGCAGGTATATAAAACTTCAAATTTAAGCCTTCAATCTTTAGTAAAACAACCATATGCATGATACAATTGTGTGACAGTCTATGCATATGGAAAAAATAAATGTCTTTGGGACTCTAATTATATAGCCGTAAATTAATGCAGCATAAAGTTTGCATATAATTATTACATAAGGGTAATTACATCACAGACATTTTGCCGGCCCATCTTGTTATTATCAACCCCCATGCATCCACATAATTATAGATCCACTATCAGCTCGATTTCTCACTGTTTTGAGGAAATTAGACTACAGATAAAAGAATTTGACGACAAATTTCGTACACTAACCTTTGAGTTTAAAAAAGAACTTGATACAAAGATAAAAAGCAGCAAAGACAAACTTTCAGTGGTTAAGCACTTTGTCAGTTTTCTTTGTCAGCTTTCATTGTCACATTTACAGTTACCTATAACAATAAGGAAACAAGTCTTGCCGGTCAAAAACACTTATATAATTATGGGGGAAGAAAAGACTCGTAAGTTGTAAATTACAGGGCCCCTGATAACAACCCTATAAAGTTAGTCTCAAAATTGAAATTCTTACGTGTAAGTGGACAGAACCTTTTAAAATTGAATTTCCTCAAAATCAGTAGTTTATATAATAATTATGTTGAAATATCGATTCTGCATGTGGCGCTTTAGTTAATAATGCCCATATTTGTCATCTTGTATAGATGATAAAGATAAGGCTGCTGTTTTTCGGAGGAACTTCTTCAACTTGGCACAAGGAATCACTAACCCTGGAGTGTTTGGTGCCAGACTTTATGCTGCTTCTCTGATAACAGCTGAATTGCGGGACAAGGCAGCGGAAAACATTCATCCATCGTGCAGACGTGTCAGTGTCTTACAACTACTATCGGCAGTTGAGGCCCAAATCAAGCTTTTTCCGGCACAAAACTTCCCTCAATTTATCAAAATTCTTTGTAAAGAGAAGTATTATTTACTGGCGAAATCTCTTTGTCCAAAACTAGGTAAGTGGTGCGTGCATGCATACCAGATTTCAACTAAGAATTGTTATCATCATTATAGCTGAACAGTACATTCAGGAACTTGAAGCAGAAATACCCACAAGTGATATGTCTATTGACCCCCGACCACAAGGTACGTGCATACAATAAATCCATCCTGATTGAAACTAACTATCTGATACTGAATCACCAGGTAGACGTGCACGCGCACAGCTTAGCACCCATCAAATAGACACACTGGCTACAATTAATCAGCAAGGTATATGCCCAGTGGCGGATCCAGAGGGGGTTATTTGGGTTCAATTGAACCCCCCTCTGAGACATAAGTGAGTGGGAGGCTGAAGCCACTACACTAGACTATGGCACTATAGCTATATAGCTAGTTTTTCTTTCTACTTTTATATGCACTTATCACTTACTTTTAGTTCTTGCAAGTCCTGTGAAGGCTTGTTTGTGCAGTTTTAGTGACTAAAAGGCTGAATGCAGACTGTTAAAATTACTGCAGTGCTGACAGGTAATGTATTGCGCATACTGATTGTTTAGTAGAAGTGACGAGCTTTTTTTTAGGTAAAATTTAGAGTTTTTGTCCCGCTCAACTGACTGTGCTACTGGAACTCCCCCTTTCAAGAATCCTAGATCCGCCAATGATGCCCCAGCTAGAGTTGATGAATGTAATAAACCTTGACCCTTTATCAATACACTGGTGACTCCCTCAGAATTCCACAATACACTTATTGAGCTATGGCCTTAATCAGGAGTACATGAAGAGGAGTAAGCAACTACTATACACACCATATAAATTCGTTACTATATGCCACAAACACTAATAGTAATGTAAACTGTGGTTACCTAGCTTCACCAAACCATAATTACAAGCCTGTTTTCTCTCAGTACATCTCTATAGTTGTGGTACTTCTGTACTTCTTCAGTTAATTTTATAAATGTATTATTTTCAGTGGCAAGCTTTTTGGCGACTTCTACACATGCAGTTGCTTTGCTGTGTTTCTTTTTTTACTTTGCTTAGGCATTGTGCAAGAGCAGGAACGCATGAATGCACTCTTGGCAAGAGCTATAGCCACACTTTTGCTTTGCTTAGGCCTTGTTGTGCAAGAGCTAGTCAATGCATGTAATTAACCACACTGTTTTGATTGCGGTTGTATAGGCCACTTGAGATGTGGGCGTTTTACACATGTACATGTAGCAGTAGTTTGACATGGCAGCCAAGTGCATGGTTTCTCGATAGTGGAATTGCACAAGGACACACTTATAGTTCAACTGATAATTGGTTACAAACAGCTATGAATACCATTTAATATACGTCACACTGGTTCCTATAGCTACTCTCAATAAAGATTATACTCATAATTATGCATGGATGTGCACGGGCAGACAGCATGGTAAGCCTGGTAATAGTTGCATAAAACTTCAAATTTAAGCCTTCCATCTTTAGTGAAGCAACCATGATACAATTGTGTGACAGTCCATGCATAGGAAAAATATCGATGTCTTTGGGACTCTAATTAGCCGTAAATTAATGCAGCGTAAAGTTTGCATATAATTATTACGCTTATATAGATAAGGGTAATTACATCACAGGCATTAATTTTTGCCGGCCTATCTTGTTACAATCAACCCCCATGCATCCACATATAGATCCACTATCAGCTCAATTTCTCACTGTTGAGAAAATTAGACTACAGATAGAAAAACTTGACGACGAATTTCGTACACTAACCTTTGAGTTTAAAGAAGAGCTTGATACAAAGATAAAAGGCGGCAAAGAAAAACTTTCAAAGGTTAAGCACTTTGTCAGTATCTTGCCTGAGGATATTAAGCCTGAGCATAAAACATTTGTGGAAGCGATTGTTGAGGATAAAAAGTTCAAAGATAAGGATATCGAAGAACTTTTCTATAAATTAAACACCTACTGGTCATATATCAATTACAGCTTGTTGCTCTATTTGATAAGGAAGTTAGCCAGTGATGCGCTTAAGTTAAAAATGGAACGATACGATGAAGACATGAAATCGTTTCGGGAGCGAACAACTGTGAGTAAATTTGTTGAGATACGGGGGGCTGATTGTGACGAAAAAGTAATGTCGGAAGCAGAAAGTAAATTCGTTAGAGTTAGGGCAAAGCTTGACAAAGATGCTTCTCATTGCACTCTTGAAGACCTGCACCTGTTACGCAAGGACTTCTGCTCTGCTTATCACTTGTCTGATTGTGCTCTATTGCTCCATAATCTTGAGACAGGATCGATCTTTATTGAATGGTGGCTCCCAGTACAATTTGAAGTAGGTTTACTGTCTTTGATCAAGCGGGAGCCTATTGAGATCTTTTGCCACACTCGCAACATTGAACGACTGGATATTGGAGGAGAAAGAATTTATGATGAAAATGTACGCAATTCATGTTCTTATAATGCATGGTAGTAAAATAATTGTGTTACTTAATTTGTCATATACAGGTACTTGATGAAATCAGTATTCCAGAGCAAGTGAGTTTATATCATCATTATACTGAATGATATCTGTAAAGCTATATATATAGCTTTCAAGAGTGACAGCTTCTTTAGTTTACTTTTGTCATTAACTGCAGCAAAACCTGAAAAACTTTCTGGACTGCAGAAAATGCGAATGCTTGAATGAAATGGATGATCACCCTTTCACACACGCACTTAAACCTGGACCGTTGCAGTATCTCGAGTCAGATTGCAATGAACAGCTGATCATCTCCTTTGAATTTCAAAGCCCAGTGAAGCTCCACTCAATTCAGCTGACAGGACCCTTGGATGGATGTGCTCCAAAGACTCTGAGGCTCTTTATCAATCAGGTATATGTAACTATAGTCAATTTCTTATTACAGCTGTCATGAACATGCAAAAGCCATGCATTGTTGGCTAAATTAAGCTTACAATTACAATAGCATTGATCGGCGTATAATTATCCTAACATAAAAATGTATGTATTATAGCCAATCACACTGGACTTTGCCCAAGCACAACAAAGAACTCCAGTGGAAGAGCTTGAGTAAGCCTATAGCAATTATTATCCATGCATAATTATACACTCTTAATCGCTTCTGCTCTCTCAGACTTTCCGAAGAGGATGTTGCTCACGATTCATCAATCCAGCTAAACTTTGTCAAGTATCAGAATGTCAAGAATCTAACGGTAATTATGTAGCCTGCTTTGTTATACTGTTGTCTGCATAAGTTTACGTTCTAAGCACACACTGATCATACATGCATACATACATACAAATGCCAACGCAGATCTTTGTCAAGGACAATCAAGGTAACAAGGCCACCACAGTGATCAACCATATTGGTCTCTATGGAAACCCAGTGGAATGGCTGGACATGTCAGAGTTTAAAGAGGTGCCATCATGTCCTTGGAGTCGCTACCAATAATCAGTTGCACCATTTAATAATCAGTTTCAGTATAGCATTAATTATTCTGCATTTTACGTATTTTTCTGTAACTATCTCAGTTGTATTGACTGAGTTTTGTGAAAAAACTGCATTTTATAGCCAACACATGAATCATCTGTAGTGTGTGTGAGAGTGGTTATTGTAGATCTATAGGAAAGATCACCTGAATCTAACCATAGATTGAAGAGTTGATCTAACCCTAGCCTCGAGACCAGGCCGATTAAAATACGGCCTGGGTACCTTATTGCATGTGTAATTAATCATAGGCGTGGTCCATACACGCCCACTACTATGTATTATGAAGCTAGCTAGCTAGTGTGTCGAGAAGGCTTGCACACTAGTCTGAAACCAGAAGAGGCTCTCATCTACCTCTATGATGGTTGGATGGTCGTGATGTTTTGAACTTGGTTTCTGTTACAAATGCATGAGAGCTTCTTCTGGCTTCAGACTAGTGTGCAAGCCTTCTCGACAACACCATAGAGGGCCACAGCTAGCCAGCAAGTCTTCTCGACAACGCAATAGAAAGCATAAGCCACAGCTTCACAGGAGACAAATATTTGTTAAAATTAATACGGGAAAAAACTAGTAAACTAGTAAACAACTCAGCTTGTGTCAGTTAGCTCTAGCTGTGTAGTTTGGCAAAAACGGGGATCGGTACGTTCTGACAAAAATCGAAAAATTCAGTAGTTTTTTTCAAGTTATCACTGCTAGGACTGGAAGCGACTTGGCCTATCCAAGTTTTCGCTGGATAATAGGCCCATGGCCATCTGTTAGTGTGTGTAATTAGCAGTCTTGTTTTGTTTGTGCGTTACACGCCCTTTTACCTGACGCAATTTGATGTCTGACAGAGTTCGGCGACCTACTCTACTAGCTCTGGAAAGGAGCTCCTCCCACACTATCCAAAGTGTGACATGGCGCATGCGCATTAGAAATATCAGCCCCCATCAGCCAAACCATAGATAGTTGGTGGTCAAACTCTGCTTTCAGTTGTCTGTTGCATGCAGCTAAGATTCACTGCTTAAAGTGTACATGGATATCAAGTGTAATATAACAGTGGTATTGGAGTCTGCTTGTGACTTCCAGTGCTCCATATCTTGGAAGGTTCGACAAGATGACACTGTAAAGAAAGTGAAAGAATTTATCTTCTCTCAAGTTGGATTTGCCGAGGACCAACAAGAGCTGACGCACACCGGGCAACTCATGAAAGATGACAAGAAACTTTCTAACTACGCTGTGTCCGATGGCTCAATCATTCAACTAAGGCTCGTATCCAACAAAGGTATAAATAATTATACTGTGGTCTGCCTATACATGCATAATTATAGCTATATGCATGAATATAATTTATATAAATAACCACTAATTATAACTCCAACAAAATAATGTGACTAACACTATTAAATAAACAGTTCATAAATAACCCTATTCCTGTCAGTGATAACAAACGACTTGATGTCAGCTTTCATTGTCACATTTACAGTTACCTATAACAATAAGGAAAAACAAGTCTTGCCGGTCAAAAAATAACTGATTTATAATTTATAATTATAGGGGATCGAAAAAAAGATTCGTAAATGCTCAGATTAGTCACTGTCAATGATGATAGAATTATAAAAAGAATTCACGGATTTAATTTTTGTTGACTATCAGCCTCAATGATTGAAGTGTATACGGTCAATTAAAATGCTTTCTCCAATTAAGTATTTAAGTGGGTGAGAAATAATTTATAGTAAATTCATTGGTATCTGTTACCACAAGAGTAACTGTTTTTGTAGGAGAAGGAGGACTGTATTTCAAGATATGCCAGACATAGTCAATTAGTGTTAATTACAATGGTGTCTCGTAATACCTCCCCTGTCTCATAACATCCACCGCAATCACTAAAATCAGTTGCAAACAAAACACTTTCACTTGAAATTTTTTGCTTTCATGCAAAGCTTATTGACCATGGTTGTTAGTGAAGAGACTAGTTTGGCTTCCTTAGGAATACTGTAAAACAGGGGGATCCAAAAGATGTTGATGTCTCATAATAGCATGTGGCACATTAGTTGATATAATGCCCATATTTGTCATCTTGTATAGATGATAAAGATGAGGCTGCTGTTTTTCGGAGGAACTTCTTCAAGTTGGCACAAGGAATCACTGACCCTGGAGTGTTTGGTGCCAGACTTTATGCTGCTTTTCTGGTAACAGCTGAAGTGCGGGACAATGCAGCAAATGAGATTCATCCACCTTGCAAACGTGTCTTACAACTACTATCGGTAGTTGAGGCCCAAATCAAGCTTTATCCGGCACAAAACTTCCCTCAATTTATCAAAATTCTTTGTGAAGAGAAGTGCTATTATTTACTGGCGACATCTCTTTGTTCAAAACTAGGTAAGTGCATGCATGCATGCCAGATTTCAAGTAAGAATTGTTATCATCATTATATATTATAGCTGAAAAGTACATTCAGGGAGCAGAAATACACACAAGTGATACGTCTATTGACCCCCGACCACAAGGTACGTGCATACAATAAATCCATCCTGATTGAAACTCAACTCTCTTATACTGCTGAATCAGCAGGTAGACGTGCACGCGCACAGCTTAGCAACCATCAAATAGACACACTGGCTATAATTAATCAGCAAGGTATATGCCCCAGCTATAGAGTTGTAAACCTTGACATTTTATCAATACACTGCATGGTGACTCACTCAGAATTCCACAATACAAGATTGTTGAGCTATGGCCTTAATATATAATAGATTTACACGCTACAGTAGTTTGACACGGCAGCCGAGTGGTTTCTCGATAGTGCATGGAATTCCCATAATAAGTTCAACTGACAATTATAATGGTTACAGACAGCTATACTAGGGTGACACAAGGTGTCATGGGGCGAGCGTGTTAGCAGTACAGGTGGTTCACATCTATGTGTTGTGAATACCTATGCCTGTCTTGTTCCAAGCATGCCTGTCTGGCCTCAGGAGTCTCTGTAGAAAAAAAAACACTGGCTTATCATCATGAACGCCACTGACAAGTGGCACTTACCCGAGGCTCTGCTGGTTTGAGTTGAAGCAGCCATTTGCTGTAGGCGTGCCTGTCTGGCCTCAGGAGTCTCTGTAATGAAAATTACACTCACCTTTACGCCGCCTGTACTTACCTGAAGCTCTGCTGGTTTGGGTGGAAGCAGCCATTTGCTGTAGGCGTGCCTGCCTGGCCTCAGGAGTCTCTGTGTCAGCTGTTTCTTGGGCTCTTGCTTGTCTCTCTCGATCCCTCCTTATTCAAAGCCTTTCTTGTTTGCGTTCGTTGTCAGGATTCATTTTATGCAACTTTTTCTTATGCCTCCAGTTGTGCAAAATACAAGAAATTGGTAAGGACTGCGTGTGTAAAAACCAGCTATCAGGCCGTACCGTACGTACCATTACATACATACATACATACATACATACATACATACATACATACAGAGAAATTGTCTACCGAGGTCACTAAGATAAGGCTCGCTACGCTCGCCCCAATAACTACTCTCAATGAAGATGCTTACTAAGTATATATAATAATATACTCATAATTATGCATGGATGTGCACGAGCAGACAGCTACATGCATGGTATAAGCCTGCAGGTATATAAAACTTCAAATTTAAGCCTTCAATCTTTAGTAAAACAACCATATGCATGATACAATTGTGTGACAGTCTATGCATATGGAAAAAATAAATGTCTTTGGGACTCTAATTATATAGCCGTAAATTAATGCAGCATAAAGTTTGCATATAATTATTATACATAAGGGTAATTACATCACAGACATTTTGCCGGCCCATCTTGTTATTATCAACCCCCATGCATCCACATAATTATAGATCCACTATCAGCTCGATTTCTCACTGTTTTGAGGAAATTAGACTACAGATAAAAGAATTTGACGACAAATTTCGTACACTAACCTTTGAGTTTAAAGAAGAACTTGATACAAAGATAAAAAGCGGCAAAGACAAACTTTCAGTGGTTAAGCACTTTGTCAGTTTTCTTTGTCAGCTTTCATTGTCACATTTACAGTTACCTATAACAATAAGGAAACAAGTCTTGCCGGTCAAAAACACTTATATAATTATGGGGGAAGAAAAGACTCGTAAGTTGTAAATTACAGGGCCCCTGATAACAACCCTATAAAGTTAGTCTCAAAATTGAAATTCTTACGTGTAAGTGGACAGAACCTTTTAAAATTGAATTTCCTCAAAATCAGTAGTTTATATAATAATTATGTTGAAATATCGATTCTGCATGTGGCGCTTTAGTTGATAATGCCCATATTTGTCATCTTGTATAGATGATAATGATGAGGCTGCTGTTTTTCGGAGGAACTTCTTCAACTTAGCACAAGGAATCACTTACCCTACAACGTTTGGTGAAAGACTTCATGATGTTGGTCTGGTAACAGCTGAAGTGCGGGACAATGCAGCGAATGACTTTCATCCATCGTGCAAACGTGCCTTGCAACTACTATCGGCAGTTGAGGCCCAAATCAAGCTTTTTCCGGCACAAAACTTCCCTCAATTTATCAAAATTCTTTGTAAAGAGAAGTATTATTTACTGGCGAAATCTCTTTGTCCAAAACTAGGTAAGTGGTGCGTGCATGCATACCAGATTTCAAGTAAGAATTGTTATCATCATTATAGCTGGAAAGTACATTCAGGAACTTGAAGCAGAAATACCCACAAGTGATGCGTCTATTGACCCCCGACCACAAGGTATGTGTATACAATAAATCCATCCTGATTGAAACTCAACTCTCTGATACTGAATCAGCAGGTAGACGTGCACACGCACAGCTTAGCAACCACAAATAGACACACTGGCTATAATTAATCAGCAAAGTATATGCCCAGTGGCGGATCCAGAGGGGGTTCTTTGGGTTCAATTGAACCCCCCTCTGAGACATAAGTGAGTGGGAGGCTGAAGCTACTACTATAGACTAGGCACTAGCTATATAGCTAGTTTTTCTATATGCACTTATCACTTACTTTTAGTTCTTGCAAGTCCTGCATGTGAAGGCTTGTTTGTGCAGTTTTAGTGACTAAAAGGCTGAATGCAGACTGTTAAAATTACTGCAGTGCTGACAGGTAATGTATTGTGCATACTGATTGTTTAGTAGAAGTGACGACCTTTTTTTAAGGTAAAATTTAGAGTTTTTGTCCCGCTCAACTGACTGTGCTACTGGAACCCCCCCTTTCAAGAATCCTAGATCCGCCACTGATGCCCCAGCTAGAGTTGATGAATGTAATAAACCTTGACCCTTTATCAATACATTGGTGACTCCCTCAGAATTCCACAATACATGCACTTATTGAGCTATGGCCTTAATCAGGAGTACACGAAGAGGAGTAAGCAACTACTATACACACTAGATCCCATTTGAGTGTATTTAGCAGGGAACTATGAGCTATATAGTACCGGTACTATAGATTGCTCTGGGCTACAAACTACAACATTGTACATTGTATTGTGATTTACAAGAAGATACACATGTAATAACATAAAAATAAAAATTATTGTAGCTAGATGCTTTGTCTAGTCTAGTAATATAATAACAGAACTATAGAATGAAAGAGAGAAGTTCTAGTTTCTTTTTTTGGCTTTGTTCTAGAGTAGTAGGAGACGCTCGTTTTTTGGGCAGTGTGCTATGCTTTTTTGCTGCAAGGCTGCATGGGGGAGGAGCTGGATGTATGGAAGTGCTGGGATTCTAGCTTTGGCTTCTTCCTAAAGTTCCTTTCGCTTTGTTCAAGAGTAGTATAGGAGTCGCTCGTTTGCTGGGCTTGTTTGCTGCAAATTATAGCTTAGGTGTCTTCCTTTCGCTTTGTGAGGAGTAGTACGAGCCGCTCGTTTCTTGGGAAGTGTGCTGGGCTTGTTTGCTGCAAAACTGGGGGAGGAGCTGGATGTTTCCATTTTGTGGGTGGAACTAGGACTATAATTTTGTCCATCAAACTGAGGTGGAGGAACAGGGTTGACTTGAATAGAGACCACAGATTTAGTAGAGACACAGAGATGCCAACTTCAGATATTAGTTTTCAAAAGAATAATGATGCAGTTGCTAGGTTGGCTGTTTATATAGGTTAACTGTTGCTAAGCTAGTGCATTTCTAGTAGCCAATAGGTTTTGGGATCTAACTGATTTAGAACATGTGCATTCGGTATCTATGGTTATAGTGTCCCTCATCCCTCGGGCTAAAGCCCTCGAACTTTGGGACACTATAACACATAGATACCTCATGCCCATGTTCTAACTATATAACATATAAATTCGTTATTATATGCCACAAACACTAATAGTAATATAAACTGTGGTTACCTAGCTTCACCAAACCATAATTAAAAGCCTGTTTTCTCTCAGTACATCTCTATAGTTGTGGTACTTCTGTACTTCTTCAGTTAATTTTATAATGCTAGATTATTTTCAGTGGCAAGCTTTTTGGCGACTTCTACACATGCAGTTGCTTTGCTGTGTTTCTTTTTTTACTTTGCTTAGGCATTGTGCAAGAGCAGGAACGCATGAATGCACTCTTGGCAAGAGCTATTAGCCACATATTTGCTTTGCTTAGGCCTTGTTGTGCAAGAGCTAGCTCAATGCATGTAATTAACCACACTGTTTTGATTGCGGTTGTATAGGCCACTTGAGATGTGGGCGTTTTACACATGCAGTAGTTTGACACGGCAGCCAAGTGGTTTCTCGATAGTGGAATTGCACAAGGACACTTATAGTTCAACTGATAATTGGTTACAGACAGCTATGAATACCATTTGATATACGTCACTGGTTCCTATAGCTATACTCTCAATAAAGATTATACTCATAATTATGCATGGATGTGCACGGGCAGACAGCATGGTAAGCCTGGTAATAGTTGCATAAAACTTCAAATTTAAGCCTTCGATCTTTAGTGAAGCAACCATATGATACAATTGTGTGACAGTCCATGCATAGGAAAAATATCGATGTCTTTGGGACTCTAATTAGCCGTAAATTAATGCAGCGTAAAGTTTGCATATAATTATTACGCTTATATAGATAAGGGTAATTACATCACAGACATTAATTTTTGCCAGCCCATCTTGTTATTATCAACCCCCATGCATCCACATCCACCATCAGTTCAATTTCTCACTGTTGAGGAAATTAGACTACAGATAGAAGAATTTGACGACGAATTTCGTACACTGACCTTTGAGTTTAAAGAAGAGCTTGATACAAAGATAAAAGGCGGCAAAGAAAAACTTTCAAAGGTTAAGCACTTTGTCAGTGTCTTGCCTGAGGATATTAAGCCTGAGCATAAAACATTTGTGACAGCGATTGTTACGGATAAAATGTTCAAAGATAATGATATCGAAGAACTTTTCTATAAATTAAACACTTACTGGTCATATATCAATTACAGCTTGTTGCTCTATTTGATTAAAAAGTTAGCCAGTGATAAGCTTAAGTTAAAAATGGAAGAATACGATAAAAACATGAAATCGTTTCGGGAGCGAACAACTGTGAGTAGATTTGTTGAGATACGGGGGGCTGATTGTGACGAAAAAGTAATGTCGGAAGCAGAAAGTAAATTCGTTAAACTTAAGGCAAAACTTGACAAAGATGGTTCTCATTACACTCTTGAAAACCTTCACCAGTTACACAAGGACTTCTGCGCAGCTTATCACTTGTCTGATTGCGCCCTATTGCTCCATAAGGTTAAGACGGGGTCGATCCTTATTGAATGGTGGCTCCCAGTGCAATTTGAAGTAGGTTTACTGTCTTTGATCAAGCGGGTGCCTATTGAGATCTTTTGCCACTCTCGCAACATTGAACGACTGGATATTGGAGGAGAAAGAATTTATGATGAAAATGTAAGCAATTCATGTTCTTATAATGAATGGTAGTAAAATAATTGTGTTACTTAATTTGTCATATACAGGTACTTGATGAAATCAGTATTCCAGAGCAAGTGAGTTTATATCATCATTATACTGATATCTGTAAAGCTATAGCTTTCAAGAGTGACAGCTTCTTTATACAGGTGTTTACTTTTGTCATTAACTGCAGCAAAACCTGAAAAACTTTCTGGACTGCAGAAAATGCGAATGCTTGAATGAAATGGATGATCACCCTTTCACACACGCACTTAAACCTGGATCGTTGCAGTATCTCGAGTCAGATTGTGATGAACAGCTGATCGTCTCCTTTGAATTTCAAAGCCCCGTAAAGCTCCACTCAATTCAGCTGACAGGGCCCTTGGATGGATGTGCTCCAAAGACTCTGAGGCTCTTTATCAACCAGGTATATGTAACTATAGTCAATTTCTTATTACAGCTGTCATGAACATGCAAAAGCCATGCATTGTTGGGTAAATTAGGCTTACAATGATAGCATTGATCAGCGTATAATTATCCTAACATAAAAATATATGTATTATAGCCAATCACACTGGACTTTGACCAAGCACAACAAAGAGCTCCAGTGGAAGAGCTTGAGTAAGCCTATAGCAATTATTATCCATGCATAATTATACACTCTTAATCGCTTCTGCTCTCTCAGACTTTCCGAAGAGGATGTTGCTCACGATTCGTCAATCCAGCTAAACTTTGTCAAGTATCATAATGTCAAGAATCTAACGGTAATTATGTAGCCTGCTTTGTTATACTGTTGTCTACATAAGTTTACGTTCTAAGCACACACTGATCAAACATGCATACATACATACAAATGCCAACGTAGATCTTTGTCAAGGACAATCAAGGTAACAAGGCCACCACAGTGATCAACCATATTGGTCTCTATGGAAACCCAGTGGAATGGCTGGACATGTCAGAGTTTAAAGAGGTGCCATCATGTCCTTGGAGTCGCTACCAATAATCAATTGCACCATTTAATAATCAGTTTTTGTATATTCAGTATAGGATTAATTATTCTCCATTTTACGTATTTTTCTGTAACTATCTCAGTTGTATTGACTGAGTTTTGTGAAAAACTGCATTTTATAGCCAACATGAATCATTGTGAGAGTGGTTATTGTAGATCTATAGGAAAGATCACCTGATTTCAATTGTGAAGAGTTGATCTAACCCAGGCTGACAGCAAAGCGTTCTATTAGAACAAAATCGAAGTTAACTAGAGCAGCCCCACCCCCTCAAATTCTGCAGCATAGCAGACACACCCTCTTCACGCTCGCAGCAAAGTTCTTTGTCAAAGATGTTTGGGGATAATTTGCAAGTACTCAAGGACTTACCAAGTCCAACGGGGAAATGGGAACTAGTAGAAGTCATTGGTAAGATTGGTTCAGGTTGGTAGCTCTACTGAGCTAGATCTAGCTTCAAAGTTTTCCCTTGCAAAAAAGTGGTGATTGATATCTTAGCCTGTGTGTAGACTAGATCTAGCATGAGTGAATAGCATATATATACGGTATATAATAGCTAGACTATAGTAGTAGATCTATACTAACTGTGGCCATCATTTCTACTACACTACTGTATTTCCCACACAGGAGAAGGGAACTATGGAGAAGTGCTAGATCTTGCATGAGTGATAAATTATAATAGCTATATAGACTATTAGACTATAGTAGATCTACTAACTGTGGCCATTGTTTCTACTACACTACTGTATTCCTATGCACACAGGAGAAGGCAACTATGGAGAAGTGTTCAAAGCTCGCAACGTGCAGACGGGGGGGGTTGCTGCTATAAAGGTGATGGAGGCCATACTAGACAAAGAGGATGACATTAGAGCAGAGTTAAACGTTTTTGAGAACCATTCCCATCACCCAAACATTATCAATTTCTACGGTGCCTTTGTGAAAAAAGATTCCATAGCAGATGATCAGTTATGGATTGTTATGGAGGTGAGAACTGTGACGTCGTTAATTTTGATGACTAGTGAGTGACAACACACACACACACACACACACACACACACACACACACACACACACACACACACACACACACACACACACGCATGCACACACACACACACGCACACACACACACACACACGTACGCACACACGCACGCACACACACACGCACGCACGCACGCACGCACACACACACACACACACACACACACACACACACACACACACACAGCACTGTTCAGCAGGCTCGGTAACAGATCTAGTCAAAGAGATGAAAGAGAAGGGAGAGAGATTATCTGAAGACACCATTTCTTACATACTCAGAGAAGTACTAGCTGGTTTGTCTTACATGCACTCGGCTTGTATACTGCATCGTGACGTCAAAGGACAGAATGTACTTCTTACTAGCGATGCTCGAGTCAAGCTCATCGATTTCGGTAAGTAACTCAAATAAAACGTGTCGTAGAACTTTATTATTAATAATTGTACTCTTTATACTCTAGGTATCTCGGCTGTGATAGACAGTCCCACTGGTAAGAGAAGGACCACCGTTGGAACACCGTACTGGATGGCCCCAGAGGTACACTTTATGTGATTTAGCTTATTGTATAATAATTATGCTTAAAATCCAGCCTTTGCTATTGTATGAGGCCGGTGCGCGAAATTTGTGGTTACTTATATTTCTCCCAAGAATATTACCTTTACTATTACTACAGTATATGCATGTTCTTCACTAACTGCAGGTGATAGCATGTGAGTCTCAGATGGACTGTGACTATGACTCTCGTGCGGATGTGTGGTCGCTAGGCATCACGGCTATTGAGATAGCGGACAGTACACCACCTCTCTTCGGGGAAAACCCAATGAGAGCTCTGCTCAAGATACCAAAGTGAGTCCAATTCTTCGCAATAGTACAGCCTATACATTAATAGTCTCAACTGCATAACTGCTAATAATACATGCGTGGGATCATGGGTAGATCTTGTTCCCCTGTTAGCACGACAGTTTATACAGGCATGTATCAGGCTCCATTTTTGATAATTCGTACGTACATGTTCCACTTATCTAATTATTGCATGGAACCCAGTACATGTCTAGCTAGTTAGCTGCTTCAAACAACCAGTTCTTTGGACCCTCTAAATACTAGAATTAAGTTATAGCAGCTGAAAGAGTCCCCGAACCATTGATTAAATTGTGGAGGGGGAACATCTTTCAACAGCCATTAACTTGAGTACCGTTCATCTAATGTCAAAAATATTCTAATTTTCTGAAAGCTTAGAAAAAGACCTTTCAAATGATATGTTTCAATCCAAAACTTCTTCGGAGCCTAAATTTGACATTTTTCGGCATCAGAAAATACTTTTATCTATCAAATACGAAGTTTGATGACACCATTTGAAAGGTCTTTTTCTGACTTCAGAAAATCATAAAATTTTTGACATTAGATCCACAGAATTTAAGTTATAGCAGCTGAAAGAGTCCCCGAACCATTGATTAAATTGTGGAGGGGGAACATCTTTCAACAGCCATTAACTTGAGTACCGTTCATCCAATGTCAAAAATATTCTAATTTTCTGAAAGCTTAGAAAGAGACCTTTCAAATGATGTGTTTCAATCCAAAACTTCTTCGGAGCCTAAATTCGGCCTTGGACCATGGGCTATAATCCATGGTATCGCCAAATTGGCAAATACTTTTATCTATCAAATACGAAGTTTGATGACACCATTTGAAAGATCTTTTTCTGAGCTTTCAGAAAATCATAAAATTTTTAACATTGGATCCACATGATATCCATTGTACAGACTATTCATCAGTACCTTTGTTTTGTGTACGTAACCTCTATACTAAAATGAACATTTTACAACAGAAACAAGTCTCCAACAGTTCAGAAACCATCAGAATGGTCCAACGATCTCAACGACTTCATTACACAGTGAGTTACCTGTGCACTGAAACCGGTCTATTACTAAGAGCAGGCCACCCTCTATAACACAGCCAGATTAATGGGCCGCAAAGTCTCCACCAGTATAACATCAGGCCACCCCTTTACATATAGTATTTGAATGCGTGTAGACAATCCCACTGTACCTGCATGTATAGGTGTGTGCACAAGGACTATGAACAACGACCCACCACTGTCAAGTTGCTCTCTCACAACTTTGTCCGTTATGTGCCCAGAGAACCAAGAATTGTGAGTGAAGGATTCGTGCAGTAATAATGGGCAGACATTATGTCATTAGATGTAATTATGCATGAGCAGACATTATGTCATAGATATTGTTGAGCCTCTACATTCACTATAACTTCATCGTAATATTCGACTAGTTGTTGAACAAGGAGAGAGGAGATTTGCCCTGTATTTCCCTCCCATGGATCAGGGCCTGATGTCTGCGATATAATTATAGGCATCCTTTAATTAACATTAATCCTACACTATGCACACACACACTGTCCATGCATGCACAGATTCGTCGTAAGCTGATGGGTGTGATAGACACCCTCCGACACAAAACAGAGTCAGTGCTCAATGAGAGCACCACCTCCATTTCCACTGTGGATACTACCAAGTGAGTCAGTCGGACAAAATCCAGTGAAATTAGTACTATTTTTCAACTAACAATACGTAGCTGCATGTGGACTCTAGTGCTATCAAAATACACACAATTGTTGTGCATGGCGTTTGCATAGTCTCAGAATACTGTCTAAGTTTTCTCTCTCTGCGTTCTCTAGGAGGAGCCTGGCTACAGTGTCTACTCTTAATACGGTGGACGATCTCGCCACTCTGGAGTTCATTGATGAGGTAAGTACGTATTACTCATGCGCCAGCTATATTATTATAGGACTAAGATTGTTGCTATGTATTGATCTCACAAGTCTTGTATTATTATTTTGGGCTGCATATAATTCTATATACCCTTACTATTTTACATAATTATACGTAGGTCTAAAATTCGATATAATTATTCTCTTGAGTTACAATTAGAGTATAGGCTGTAAACACTGTATAGGAACATAATGTTTGCACCATCCCCATGCACCCCAACTCCACACGCCCGTACGTACATTACACATGGGTTACATAAATAATTTGACCCTCCCTGTTTACTTAGGTCTAAAATGTTCAATCAGTAGGAATACAAATATTGCATAGGAGTTAGGAATTTATCTGTATCTTTACACCACACCCCCCCCCGTTGTAGAATGTGATAGTGTCCCAGCTGTGGAAGCGTTACAAGAGGAAGCTCATCTACACCAACGTGGGGGACATCCTCGTCTCAATCAACCCATTCCAGCAACTCGACATATATAACGAGAAGGTACCATAAAACAATACAAAATTAAGTTGGACGGGATTTTGCATCCATTTTTGTTTTTTCGTACATAGTCTCGCAATAATTATAGTAAATATTGGTTTTAATTCAGATGATATCACGGTAGTCACTTCTTTTATCTAGAGCCTTTGCACCTATTATAGTCAAACCTATAATTATAATTTAAATTCTCTCTTTCCCTCTCCCCTCCAACACACACGTGTATATACTGTACAGTTCTCCTATCTCTACTGCCACGCTCATCAGAGCCACCTCCCTCCTCACATCTTTGCGATGGCTGGCTCAGCATATCGTGCGATGGGGCGTGACAGTGTGAACCAGTGCTGTGTGGTGTCAGGTGAGAGTGGGGCGGGTAAGACGGAGGCATCCAATCTCCTAGTACAGCAGTTCATGAAACTAGGCCGATCCAAGACCAGGTCCCTCGAGGAGAAGATACTCAAGGTACGTATATAAAATTTTGAATGCTTGTGTTTTTTTAAAAGGCAAACAATTTAAGTCGCTTTTTTCTCTGATTTAACGCTTGGTAGAAAAAAAAAGTCCTGTCTAGCATTAATAATTCATTAGCTGTGAGGTTTATGAGTGATGAAGTTGCCTATATCAGTCTTTCCCATGCATGCACTACTCTCTGTGTAGGTAAATCCTTTAATTGAATCATTTGGGAATGCCAAGACAATTATCAATGAGAACTCATCACGTTTTGGCAAGTACCTCGAGCTGCGGTTCACGTCCGATGGTCAGGTGGTCGGGGCACACCTATCGCAGTATCTGTTGGAGAAATCTCGTGTTGTATCTCAAGCTCGTCGAGAGAAAAACTTTCACATCTTTTACTACCTCCTCGCGGGACTGTCGGCTCGTAAGCAACTAAAGGAGTTTAGACTGAGCTCCATCCACCACCATCACAAGTGAGTAGCTACACTGTGTTCATTCCAAATGAGGTATGTATGTATAATTATATGTACTTGTACTATAGATCATAATTATCATTCTCTGCTCGATCCTCTTTTCTTCATTATACGCCTCTCTTTTATTTTTCTCCACTCTCCCCTACACTTTCCCTCCTTCCCGACTCACTCCTCTTTTCTTTCCAATGTACGTATATGTGAGAAGTATAAGCAGTTGTAATTATAAAGCTGTTAATAAGTGAAGCTGCATGTACATCATAATTTTTATTGTTGGACTGAGTACACAAGTACGTAAAATCTATATTCTTGCAGGTATCTGGAGCATCGAGGAGGCACTCACAAAGTGAACATGAAGAAAGATGCTCTCTTCAAGAAGAAGTTTGATCTGGTGGACAGTGCATTCAAACTATTTGGCTTTAACAAATCAGTGAGTGATTACATGCACTGCTGCTATAATTTCTGACCACCATTAATTATATGATTGCAATTGCTCAAAAGCCTCGAGCAAAGGCACGTATATGGTTAAGTATAGAGCTATTCCTGTTCTATGCAGTGTTGCTATGCATTGAAAATTTTATGTTATTATACGAATATCTATTTTTCTGTTAAGATAATTTCACACACATCCACACACACACCCTCTCTACAGGAGTTTGAGTGTGTGTGTCGTATACTGGCTGCAGTGCTCAATATCGGGGACATTCGTATCGAGGGACACACCCACTCTTATCTGGGGGAGGTCAGCTCCATCAACCAGATGGACAAGATTGAAGACGGTACGTATTATGTGTGTGTGTGTGTGTGTGTGTGTGTGTGTGTGTGTGTGTGTGTGTGTGTGTGTGTGTGTGTGTGTGTGTGTGTGCATAGTCTCGTAACAAAAGCCACCTATTTTTCTCCTCATAGCCTGCCTTTGGTCAAAATTGATCAATTTCATCTGCCCATAACTTTGATTTGAACAGCATACTATTTTTTTCAAACAACATTAATATGCACAATATATATAATTGACCCCCCCCCCTAGTGGCGTACTTGCTTGATATATCCTCGGACAAGCTCCACCAATCTCTCATCTCCTCACAAGTGGTGACTCACGGTGAGATCATCGTCAAGCCCACCACCATTGAGCAGAGCATGGACACAAGAGATGCTATAGCTAAGGCTCTCTATGGTCGACTCTTCTCTTGGATTGTCAACAAAATTAATCCAGTCCTGGACGCACCCAAAGATAGGTGAACCATATGGTATACTGTTTTTGTTCATAGGTTCTATCCTTAAAAGCAAATTGGTTTATGCCTTATATATAATTATATAGTACTGTTATAGCAAATTGGCCATGAGCTACCAATTATTATATGAACCCTGAATATCTCGTATTTTTCTACCCACTATGCTCATAATTTTTCCATAGCTCTGCAAAGATAGTGAATATTGGTATTCTGGACATCTTTGGCTTTGAGAACATTCGAACCAATTCGTTTGAGCAACTCTGCATCAACGTGGCCAACGAGCAACTCCAGTTCTACTTCAACCAACAAGTCTTTGCTTGGGAACAGGTAATGTGCATACATACATACACAGTGTAGTATAGCTGTCATTGTAAACTTCATGTGCTGCTTTAATCCAAGAATGCTTTCTAAGCTACATTGAACGACCGGTCGATAAATGTGCTTATGGGCTATGTATTGTAATTTTTTTGGTACACCCATGCATGCACACCTCTATTCTATGCAGGAGGAGTACGAGAGAGAAGGAGTTGGGTTGTCTCTCGTCTCCTACATGGACAACAGACCACTGCTAGAGCTACTGCTCACTGTGAGTGGAGAGTGTTAGAGTAACCATGACAAATGCTTTGTAGCTAGGCCATCCAAACTCAATTCTGTGTTTTTCAGCCCATTTGGTTCGTACATATTTTTTAACATGCTACATTGCTTTCTTGTACAGCGGCCGATTGGTCTACTGGCTTTGCTGGACGAGGAGAGCAAGTTCCCCAGAGCTACCGATCTCTCGCTAGCTGGTATGATTAGTTGTCTTTATAGTTTCTGCATTATCATACTTAATGTCTTTGTCACATTGCACAGAGAAGTTTCACAGCAACTTCAAGTCCTCTAGCTACTACAAGAAGCCGAAGGATGGAGGTCCAACATTCACTATTCTACACTATGCTGGCCCTGTAAGTTATGAATATCAAGCACTCCTCGGCATATATACTGTGTATGCACTGATGTAAAGTCGTACCATAATTAATAATTAATGGAGGTTGATCAGTTTCAATTGTTCAGGTTGTGCGTCACAGTGTTGCAATTGCTATAATTCATCATATTTTATTGTACTTTAGCTATACGTCGGAGCACCATTTTTTCAAGACTGTATAACTTTGTCATGCAGTATAATAATTATGCTCTTGATTTGCACACTGCATTGCGCATCTCAATTTTTTAAGGCTACCTTAATTTACTTTATCACTTGTTTTTTGCACCCCCCCCCTCTGAAGGTGACCTACGAGACTGTTGGTTTCCTGGAGAAGAACAGAGACACTATCAAGTCTGACGTTGCTAAGCTGCTGAGGGAATCGACCAATGAGATTGTCCACTCCATGTTCTACACGCCCCTCTCTCGTACTGGAAGTCTGAGTGCGGCAACAAAGAGGGGAGGTCCCTCATCTGCCACGCCCCTTTTCAGCAGACGAGCTCCATTTGTAAGTAAAAAAACCTGATTTTCGTTGGTGCAACTTTTCGGTGTATATATACCCAGTTAGCCTATTGCACATTCAGTTTTAATAATTTCCCAGTTTTAATTTTTCCACACACATTGCTCTCAGGGGAACAGTGGTTACAAGCTCCGCCTCCGTCGGCCTACCAGCCCTCGTGACCGCACCCCCCTCTCATCCAGCGAGACACTCACTACCAACAGAGCTCAGACCGTCTCCACCTACTTCATTGTGAGTGTGTATATGTGCTAGGGGTGCAATCTCTATGTTTATTTGGGCTAGGATTGTAATTCTAGTACCAAATCAATTTATAGGTGGCCGATCAACTAGCTCGAAGAAAATATCATAGCCTACAAGGATTGTCACTTTGTCATTTTGTAGATGTGCAATGTCTCAATTATATGCTTTTCTACTCTTAGAATTCACTTAGGGAGCTCATGTCAAAGATGCTCATAGGCAAAGCACATTTTGTGAGGTGAGCTGGTGTAACTGGTACAGGGTCGTTGAAACTGTAGAGCTTACAATCTCCTACAAACCGTATGTTGATTAATGATGATCTTTACCACATCTACTGAATGCATGCTCAAATTGAAAGAGACTAGAGTTTCCTCTCTCTTTTATATATATAAAGGTAAACTGAGTGTTGCACAATGTTTTGTGTATTTAATGGAGTGGTTGGTTTTCAATACTTACCTAGCTTGTGAGCAGTGATTGTCAATAACAGTATTTTGTCCTGTAATTTATAACATTATTTTGCATGTTTGCTAAAATGTATATTTGTGCTAGCTAATAGTAGCCATGGTAGCTGTGTAACCGTTGTTCTAGATAGGAGTATGGTTGTTTTAATATTGCTTATTCTCATATTTAGATGCATTCGTCCGAACGAGATGAAGAGTCCTGGTCAGTTCCAGGCAGACAAGGTCATGGTTCAACTGAGGTACACCGGGGTACTCGAGACAACCAGGATAAGACGAGAGGTGCGGGTCATGTGATCATTATGTCATGTCATGTGAATTATGCTTATATATTGAGTTTGTTTGTATAACAGGGATTTTCACATCGGATTCCTTTTGACGATTTCCTTGAGAGGTTGGTTGAACTCTCAATCTGTTTCTTGAAATACAATATCACACACACACACAGTTATACCATTAACTATATTGAATGCTAGGTTGAAAAATGAAATAGTGCCTGGTATTTGATTGATTGTAGCTCTTGAATAAATGCTTAGAATACTCAGGGAATGTGCCCAAAATGTGAGGCTATTCAATCCTCTGTCTTCATAGACTTGCTTCATTTATAACCTAGCAAGTAGTGAACTAAGGCCTCGTAGGTTATTTTTTCTCTAGAGGTGGTTAGTACCAACCAGCTAGTGTGGGCACATACCCTGGTTACTTTATTAGACAGCATCATTAGCAAACCACACCCCTAAACCACACACCCCTACAGGTACAAGGTGATCAGCTACCCACTGAGTGGACGAGTGTCCCCTAGTCCCACCAACTGTGTGCAGCTGCTCATGCAGGCAGGACTGGAGAAATGGGTCATTGGGAAAACTAAGGTACGGATGTGTATAGTTATAGAACTACATTGCAACCCCCTCCAATCTGATAAAAACTAAACTTCACACCTTGAGCGACTTTTATTTGGGATTGTCCGAAAACTTTAGAAGAATTAGAATCAGAACATGATGTGCATATAATTTTATAGTGCCTGTAGTGTCCAATGGTTGTTTTATTGTAACAGTATATACCCTCAAATGTTAACAGAACTGATCCACTCCGTATCCTAGGTGATTTCCAGTGAAGATGAGCCATATTTTGTTGGTCATTCGAACATGTTATATATTAGTCTTCCCTGCATTGCAGGTGTTCTTGAAGTACTACCATGTTGACAGGCTCTCTCAGCTATTGGCCAGTTATCATCGCTCGGCAACAAATATCCAACGTGTGGTGCGTGGGTGGAGGGGGCGGAAAGTGGCAGCTGTGCTGAGGGAGGAACGCAGAGTGAGAGCGGTTGTCAGGATGCAAACTGGTAGGGTTATAGTGGTGTACTTGAAGCTTGACTGTAGATACAGTTAGTGGTCACCCTGGGGAAGACTAACCTGGCTGTATTAACACAGGTCCAGACACATGCTATGGAGATTTTGGGGCCCATTAACCTGGCTGTATTATAGAGGGTGGCCTGCTAACACAGGTCCAAACACATGCTATGGAGACCTTGGGGCCTTTAACCTGGCTGTATTATAGAGGGGTGACCTGCTTATAGGGTGACCACATAGAATGGTTTATTCGTTTCAATATAGAAATTGGCAAAGGAATAAATAATTATTTGTACACACTACGTTTGCAAATCTAATTGTGACTGTGTGTGTTTTGATGCAGTTGTCAGGGGATACCTCGCCAGGAGACATGCCAGGAGAATGGTGGAGCATAGGAATCACTGTGCCATCAAGATACAGGCCGGTGAGCTCTTGTCCTTCTTTGTTACCCCCCAAGCATCCAATCATCAATTTCCATAGTTTTTAAAGAACCAAAAGCCCTCTCTGAAAACTGAAAAGTTTTTGAGTGCTAGAATTCTTTGCGCTCAGAGTTTATTTTTAGTGTGGGTTGGCTTGAAATGTTCTGTCACCTGGTAAATTCAATACCCTTTTGTGGGCTATCATCCCCAAAATCCCCCAAAAAACCCTGGCGCTGTAATATTTACCATCTTTTCCTCCTTTCCACTCAGTTGTTCGTGGTTGGATAGCTCGCTCTCGTTATCTCCACGCTCTCCATAGAAGACTATTAGCATCTCTCAAGATCCAAGCTGGTGAGACATACTAGTGGTACACTAGCTCTGCAGAATGTAATTAAAGAGTTATTTAACTACCCAAGTTTATATTTCCCTCAAACTATTTTCTACAATAATGTAAGAGAATTATAACAGACTTGGACCATCTTTAGCTTTTACAGATTTTGTTATAGTGTATAGTGGTGAAGTGTTCCTCTGTGTATGCCATGCAGCCTGAGCCTTTTCTCTTTGGAAATTGTCTTTCCAATCAATTCTTACTGTAGTTTGCTGTTATGTGGTGTCACTAAGCTGTGTCACTGTGTGGGGGAGCTGGGTTTGTGATGGAGTAGGTGATTAACTTCCCCTATCTGTGGTAGCTGGTAGCTATGTTTGGGTCACCTTTGCTGTGTCAAGTTTCACCACTTACTACTGACTATTGTCCTTCAGTGGTCACCTTGAGGCCTACACACCTGGATATAGTGTAGTCATCACTACTGATAGCCTGTAATTTCCCAGTAGAATGTTGACACCCTATGTGTGCTTGTGGTGCTGTGTGTGCCTTGTGTGCCTGCTTGTGGTGCTGTGTGTGCCTTGTGTGCCTGCTTGCCTGTGGTGACTTCCTTAACTTAACCTGACTTGTCTATAAAAAGGTGCCCTAGCTATACCAATTACAAGGTTTCACTCTTCCTATTTGCATTGTACATAATTATGAACTTTTTGGTGGAGTTGACTACATACATTTCATCTGTAATCATGGTTATTGGTCAACCCTAGACTACTATCCCTGTCCCCTGTTCTCACTTGGCATCAATCTCCCTGCATGGGCTTTTGCTTACTCATTTCTAGTAATAAAAATTCGGATGTACCACTGACCTTACTTTACTTGACATCAATCTTTTGTCAGATACTCGAGTTTGCAGAATCTTTGCAACACACCAGTAAAAGCGTAGAGCGTTACGTTCCTTATATGGAATATGTGTACACACTGTGGTCTGTTTCAAATGTATGAGTATTTCCCGTATGTAAGGAACACACAGCGCTCAACCTTATTCACATGTTACAAAGATTCTGTAAACTCCAGTGGGGTACAAGGTTTCAAATTGTACAATAATCATGTTAGTTAGCTGTGTACACACAAGTCTTTCTCTGTATGGGTCATACAAAATCTCCTACTGTTTGTGAAATTAAGCATTAATTTATGTTTGCACACACCACAGTTGTACGTGGTTGGCTGGCCAAACAACTTGTCAAACGCCTCAGGAAAGAACTAAAAAAGAAGCAGGAAGGTAAAGCTACAGTACTGTTTTAATTATCCTAACAATTAAAGCTACAAATAACGATTGACAGAGCATCGAAAATTATAAAGAGCACTGGATTATGTTATATATAGGCGAAAATGTCATCTGTACTGCCCCCCCACACACATGCAGCAGAGGCTCGTCGAAAGAGTAGTATTCGCTGGAAACTCCACCAACGTGCCATTGCCAGCATTGAGATAAAGAAAGCTGAAGAGCAAAGCAGCAAGCCAGCTGCCCCCAAGCTAAGAGGTGAGTCAACTAACTCATCCTAAGCTTTTATGCTCCTTTAATAAACACAAACAACCACCATGTTGGTTTTTACACACTTAGAGTTGCTTTTTAATTTCAAGTGATCCAGAGGATCGAGGTACGACATCTGCCATCTGCGTGTCATCCGTGTGTCTTAAACACACACATTCCTTATTATATTGAACTTTGACCTAAGAAATGTGTGTCTAAAACATTTCCTTTGACACAGCAGATGTCCAGCTTTTGTCATTAATTTGTTTAACCACATCATATGGGCTATTTACAAACTAATTTACACAAGTTGTGTGTAATAATGTTTGTACTGTGGTAGATTGTGAGCTGATAAGATTAATTAATTAAGTCCCATATCCCATACAAGAACTTTGGCAGTGGTTGTAATAAAGAGGTGGCTTTGCTAACACAGGTCTAAACACTATGGAGACTTTAGGCCCCACTAACCTGGCTGTATTATAGAGGGTGGCATGCTAACACAGGTCCAAACACATGCTATGGAGACTTTGGGGCCCATTAACCTGGCTGTATTATAGAGGGTGGCATGCTAACACAGGTCCAAACACATGCTATGGAGACTTTGGGGCCCATTAACCTGGCTGTATTATAGAGGGTGGCCTGCTAACACAGGTCCAAACATGGAGAAGAATTTGAGGCCCATTAAGCTTTATAATTATATAGGGTGATCTTGGATCCAAACTTTATTGATAGTCTTAGTACATGACTTTAACACATGTATTGACACTAGCTATGTATATTATGAGCTGATTGTGTAGTAATGCATGGAGATTATAATGACCCACATGAAAGCAGTATTATTTACTTACAGCGAAACTAGCTGCTATATTAGGTACATGTTTTTTGTTTGCTGCATTTTTGGGGGCACATACTTAACATGTTGGTTGCTTAGTGAACTCCTACACATTTTAGGTTTTTCAACCCCTCACATGTGTCCACGTGTGTAGTTGACCGTGGAGGCCATTATAATTATGTACAAACCGCCAGCTAAGGGCCTTTCAAGTGCTGGCCTAGAATGTATGGAATTTCTTAACTCAATTTGTGGGTGTATATTGTCTCTAAGCAGAGCTTGTGTAGTGCTACACAATTTTAGATAAAATTATTATAGTATACTGTAATTGTATGTTGAGGTACTGCATGGATGGATGTACAGTGCAAGGAATAGTTACTTTATGCTTATCTGCTCCACACGCACACACACACACACACACACACACACACACGCACACACACACACACACACACACGCACACACACACGCACGCACACACACACACACACACACACACACACACACACACACACACACACACACACACCACAGGTAATTCTTGTAAAGAAAGCACTGGAGATTTGTCACAAGTAAGTTCTCTGATGTATACATGCCCTTCCCATAGAATCTGTAGGAAATCTGTATATATGCATAGCTGGCTAAAATAAATCATTTGTAGCCCAAAATTGACATTTTGTTGGTGTTACAAAGCTATCAGATGGTGGCTGTTTTCTCTAGTTGTTGCCTGACTATGAGAAAGCTTTCACTTTAGCAGATAAATATGATAATTGCTGTTGATTAACACTACTAATATGTTAGCTGTTAAGTTTCTATTTTTTTGGGAGAGTTGTTACAGCAGTGTTTTCCCTACTTTCATACACATGTTTGTATGAACAGTACCTCACTATAATTATAATGATAGTAATGGTTCATGTGTCTTGCCCTTGTGAGTGTGTGCCTTCAAATCCTTTTGTACTGTACTGTACATGTACTGCTGTTTATCAGAGCAACTAAACCACAAACAGATTAGGCTACAATAACTGTAACCTGAGAGAGTAGGTAAGCAAGCAACAACAAATCTGTGTGTGTGTATGCTTGTAGTTGCTAGATGCACTTTAGGATGGGTTACAAGATATGTAGGCTACAATCCACTGGGCATTTTCAACTGTAAGCAGTTGACCTTTTAATTAACTGTGTCTATGGGTTTAGTTAGGAGTAATTAAATATCATTCATGCTCTGTTAGTTTCTTTAATCAAGCAGCAGCAAAGAATATTCATCCTTATAGTAGAGTAGAAGTAGAAGTTGTTACACCTGTGTTGTGTAGTTTGTGTACAGTGTGTACTGGGTTTCCATTGCTGCTCTACTTCCTTATATCTATTGTTGTGCCCATTGTTATGTGTGTGGTCACTTTGCAGGTAGGCACACCCACAAGAGCTAACAGCAGGTGAGATTATACTGATTCCCTGTTCCATTGTGTTTCCTCTCAAGCAAAAATCATGTTATAGCGAATAGTGATCTACAAAACTAATGCTTTATAGGACTTTTCATATCCATAATGTACAAAATAGAGTATGCAAACAATAATAATTGTAACACCATTTAGTGTATGGTTTGTTTACTGAAGTGCTTGGCAACTGTTAACTGTTCCACTTTCAGATTGACTGCTCCAGTTCCCAACAACCACCATGAAGATACTCAACACAGAGTAACCTTAGTCCCTCCCAAGCAATTGCTACAAAGGTAGTCTAATTAGGTTCCCTGTAGACCAGTGAAGTGTGCTAAGCGTAATAATTGAGTTAATTTTGGGTGTACATTTATTCAGAGTTTCTCATGTTCATTTTCAGCTCATCTATCTCTACAACCAGAATGTTATTTGAAGACCTTATAACTCAACAAAGAGAGGCAGCCACAAGTCCTCAGAGGCCTAGGGCTCGTGTGAGAGTGACTCAAGCTAAACCCAAAGATGGTCACCATAGAGTCAAAGAAAAGAAACTGCGATCACAAAAGAATTCAGACTCTATATTTCAACAGCTACTAGTTAGATTTGATCCATCATCTTTTGTCAGTGCAAATCAGCAAGTGCAATCATGAACTCTCTGTGTGTGTATGAATGTGTTTTTCTGTGAATTTAATGTATTTTTAAAGGATAATTAATTGCGGTTTTGGGTGCGGTTGTGTAGCCCTTTGGGCTGGGTTCAATTGCATTTCACCTACGCTAATTGTGACGTCATCCCCGGGGCAGGGTGTGGCAAGTATGGGAGGGCTTTTTAGTCTTGTTCACACCCCTTAAAGAAGATCTATGTGTGAAGCTCTAGCTAGCTAGCTAGCCTTGTAAGCATCTTCTTAGACAAAGTGGTTCAGATATTGGATTGAGAAAAACGTAGATCTACATTGTTTGAGGAAGAAAATCCAAGAGACACCATCGAAAAAAGTAGGTGGGCATGTATGACTTGTGGGTTGTGTTTGGGCAGGAAGCTAGCTAAGCGAAGCATGTGCTGTTAACTCCGCCTAAGATGTAATTTTGAACACTTCTTTTCTCGATCTCACAAAGAAGGAGGTGCTTCGTTAGAAAGAGGTTTGGCCTATATACTTTATCAGCTAGCTAGCTAGCTAGGCATACAGATATATCTAGCTACCATTAAGCCTTTGTGCAAATGAATGTGTATGCATACAAGCTAGCATTAGGCCTAAAAGAAAGTAAGAATTTCGCCTGATTTTTCTTACATCCTTTACCGTTTGTCTGTACTGTACTGTCCATAGATCGTTTCATGTGTTATTTAGCCTACTTACTATTCGTTCATTCTATACATAAGCTTTGTATTACAACTGTTGATCTCTCTTACAGACTACACGCACGCGCGCGAAATTGATTGTGAAGCTGACTGAGCGAAATGGAAGCTTCTAATGTGGAGAAGGCTAGTCCTAACACACCCCAAGGTGGGGATTCAACACCCCTCGAGAATCAAGTAGCTGCTGCCATTAGTTCAAGCGACAATCAACAAGCTACTAGTCTGACTGCAGGAGAAGTGGTGCTACAGACCCTTGGCTTGATTGGAGGAGACACAGAAGAGCCCATCCCTGGTTTACACACTGAACAAAATGGCGGCACTGAAGTTCAAAGCCAAGAAGATAACGACGATCCAACGATTATTGTTCCAAGTAACGATCCCACTATTTCCGAAGAAGTTGTCGTAACTGCGCAAAGCTCCGAGGCCAATCAAGTAGCCGCATCACCATCGCACCTTCAGATTCAACTGAATACTGGACAGGGACAGACAATTCCAATCGTCATTCCGGCCACTATGGCCAGCACTGCTCAGAATGGAATCCCAATTCCGATCAACCTCGCAACTTTGGCTGGCCTCAATCTTGGCGGTCTTGGTTCTGGGATTCCCCTTACACTAATTGCTCAACCACAAACCCCGAAATCAAATGGTGAAGGATCTATCAATGAAGAATCTGAGGATGGTGAAGCACCAAGTACGCCTGTTCAAGGTATTCCAATTCCGATCAACATGGCAACACTACAAGCCCTTCTTGGAATGAATCCACAGTTGCGTGTGGGAGCCGGGAGCCCACAAACCCTCACCCTCAACGGACAAATCCCATTTATATTCACACCCCCAAACACTCGCCAGACGACAAAACGATCGAATTGTGTTTGCCCGAATTGCACAGAGATTCAGAAATCTGGCGAGCGCCCCAAAAGACGTACACATATCTGTCACTATACTGGATGTGGAAAAGTCTACGGAAAGACGTCTCATCTCAAGGCTCACCTTCGTACTCACACTGGAGAGAAGCCCTATGTCTGCAATTGGCCTCTTTGTGATCGAAAATTCACCCGTTCTGACGAACTCCACCGTCATTTGAAGACGCATACCGGAGAGAAGAATTTCTTGTGCAAGCAATGTGACAAACGATTCATGCGAAGCGATCATCTCTCAAAGCACATGAAGATCCATGGCAAAGAGAGAGCTTCTCCTCGAAAAGTTGGGGAAGAGCTTATTTCTGGTGCCCCAGAGACTGTACAGCTACTAAGCACGAACGAAATCGAAGTCCAGATGTCGGCTCCGGAAGTTATTGAGCAGATCACGACTGTTCAAATCACCACCCCACCAGAGCAAATTATCGAGGAGATGGCGATGGATACGACCCCCACCCAGGTGCTCGAGAACCCTGGCAACGTGATGGAAGCAGATCAAATGGCCCAAGCAATGGAAGAGAATCAGCCAAACGAAGAGGTGCAAGGGATCTTGAACGAGTTAGAGTCGAGAGCTGAAGTTGTTGAGGTCGTGCTGCAGACTGCACAAGCTGTACAGTAAGAACTTGTTCACTGGAACTCAAAAAACACCACACATATTGAACAGTCACTAATTTCATGATTTAAGAACTATATGGCATCTTTAGGCTGCATAATTATTGTATGCGTTTGTAATGTATGCTTTCACTTTTGCTTTAGTAGTATAGACTTTCATTTGTAACACAGAGACTTTATTAATGCTATACCTTTATTGTCTTCTGTACTTGTCCCTTCAAGACTAGCTTGTATTGTGTGAGATTTTTTTGGGAATTTGATATGTTTAATTATACCTTAATACTTGTGCACTTTCGTATAACTTATACTATTTTGAAAAAATTGGCTTGAATCTTTGCATGCTTTTGTGTTTATAAACTTTGTGTGTGTGTTTTGTTAGTAATCTCTAAATAATGAAGGTAACATTAAAATTACGGTGATTTTTTACATATGGCGTTATATCAGAGAAAAATCGGGCGACATGAATGTAAAGATTATTGTGTACTCGAGGCCAAGTCCCAAAGATTGCTTTCACTGGGCATGCGCAATTGAAGCCACAGTCATGATGTCTAGTGTGTATAAAACAGTAAACTTCAAAGAGACTGATTTTATATGTCGAGTACGAGTGTCTTGAAGCAAGGTATGACGAAGTCTTTGTACAGTTACCCTGTTGGGTCTTCAGTAAGTCTGCCTTTTTGTTTACTAATTTTCCCCACCACAATTTTACTGGCTATCCTTATCCTTATAGATCTAGCATCATGGTTGTTTAATAATTTCATCTTCATTTTTCACACAGGACATGTTCTGGGGTGAACAAAATGAATTGCCGTTTGCAAGATTCAGTGCAAATTCTCCATCACAAGCCGATATTTACAACCTTGCCCACAATGAAAGTTTTGGAATTGTAAACAAAGAGATTGGTAAGCAAGCAAGATGGACCAAACCTTTGGGGCATATTTCAAGTAATGGAGAAGCAGAAAACGAGAACTCTCTGCCTCTCTTGCAGCATATGCCACACAATTGTTACCATTGTTACCATGCTGAAGAGACCACAGTTGCAGAAATCGGTTATCCATCCTCTGGAGAGCTAGAGATGCATCAGCACGATGCCAGTGTACCTCCTCTCGTCCTTAGTGGTCCTATATCTCAACCAATGGCTGCAGAAGGCCCTGACTACTATGGAACTCGACAACTGTACCATCTTGATGAGCCCCCTTGTGAACCACTTTCCTATGCAACCACCGGTGTGCCTACAGCGACAGCAGATGTCCCTCCACAGTTGATCCACATCCCAAGCTATATTCAAATATCACCACACCAACAATCTGCAGAAGTCAAAGGAACTCAGTTGGTCCTGCCACCAGATCATGTTGGGAGCTCTGCTGCTGCACGGATGATTGAGATGCAACAACGTCAAGGTGAACTTGGACAGCAGCACCATCAGTATTTATCACAAATGACTGTAAACAATTCACCTCCTCCGTTGTTTAAGCCATCAGGGTTTTTCATGTCAAAGTCCGGTCAGATTGAGTACATTTGGCCGCAACCATCGTCGTATTCATTCAATGATCAAAAACGAAATGGTCGTCGTTTGGCGTGCACTTGTCCAAACTGCCAAAGAGGGCTGAATGCCAAGACCCTAAACAAAGACGGCACCGTCAAGAAGAAGCAGCATACCTGTCATTATCCCAACTGCAACAAAGTGTACAGTAAGACATCACACTTGAGAGCTCACCTGCGTTGGCACATTGGGGACAAACCGTTCATATGCAGCTGGCTATTGTGTGGCAAGAGATTTATTCGATCTGATGAACTTCAACGTCATGTACGTATCCACACAGGGGAGAAGAAATTCTTGTGTCAAGTCTGCGATAAGCGTTTCATGCGAAGCGACCATCTCAGCAAGCACATTCGGACGCATATGAGGGAAGATGCTGAAAAGCAATCGATCCAGGACGAGGAATTCGTCGATGGGAGCTCTCGTGGAAGTTCTCCCGTTCGAAGTGTTTCCGTTAGTTCCAGTTCTTCAGATGATACGAGTGAATCGATCAGTGAGGTCAGCTCAGACGTGGAGTTGGAAGATTGTGTGTCGAGCTCTCAAGACTCTGGATACAGTGTCGTCTGGTAGACAATCAAATTAAACAACCCATTTCACTTATTTAACACTTATTTGCCGACTAAGCCCACTCACTTGATCACAACAATCTACAAACAGTTTTTCGACACAAATCCAATAATTTGATTATAACATGTAATCACAAACTTCATGTTCTCTGTTTATAACTGAATCACCCACCACCCAGCCTAGTGTGGCAATTTCATACCATATTATAGAACCTCACTCAAATTCACGTCAAACTTAATTTCATCATAATAAATTATTATGCCATTTTCTTTCATATTTTTCACCATGGTTGTCATATGTGTTTCATTTTGTTATCAGTTTATGAATTATGTTGATCAAGGCTTCTATAATACAGTATATCTTGTTGATCTCATGTACCTATAATTATCTACTTAAGCTGCATGCATGTCAGTATATATAAGTAGGGAATTAATATAAGCTGTATAATCAGCTGACATTAATTTTAACTGACATTTAATATTTTTTTTATAGGTACAAACATAAAAATGGATAATTGGTCACGCAACATAATTATAGTTGTCAAGGCCATGCATCACAAAAAAGTATCTATTTCTTTTTTTGAGTCAGTCCTGCTCCAGCGTTAAATTTGAAGAAAATGATGTCCCCATCCTCCACCACATAGTTCCTTCCTTGCTGGCGATACTTGCCCGCTCCCTGTGTGTGTGTGTGTGTGTGTGTGTGTGTGTGTGTGTGTGTGTGTGTGGGGTGTGTGTGTGTGGGGGGGTGTGTGTGTGTGTGTGTGTGTGTGTGTGTGTGTGTGGGGTGTGTGTGTGTGTTTATGTGTGTGTGTGTGTGTGTGTGTGTGAGGGTGATTAAAGCTATGAAAGCCCTCTAGGAAATGTATATACAAAATTCTGATTTTTTTTTAGCACATATTGTAAGAATGTGGTGTGTGTCCTCATCTGTATACACACACTCAACAGTTTTACTCACTAACAGTGCATGCTACAGGTTGTGAATAGCAGCTGTACTAGGTGTTAGAGAACAGAGGCTACAACATACAAATTGTGGGTTTTAACAAGAGTGTACAATGAACTCTTGGTTTTAATAAAAAGGTGTATTTCAATAATTATTATTAGCCTACCTTGACAGCACCTTCTGAGCCAAGTTCCTTGTAGTCAACAAACTTCATCACCTGTGAGAGTGCAAATGCTGTACATTAAATAATTATTGCAGCTATAATTATAGCAAGTATCACACAATCTTATCTAGTACTACACACTGAACACTACATAAATTCTACAGTGCACGAAAATTTGGGCGATTTTTATAGAATGTCTCCTAACTGCCAAATTAAATACTCGCCAGATTTTCCAGTCATACGGTATAATTATTATTGAAATGCATAATACCTCAGCCATGATGAATCCTTTCTCAAAATCGGTGTGAATTTTTCCAGCAGCTTGAGGAGCCTTAGAGCCTTTCTGTGGGATTAGATAAAAACCATAATTTAATTTTGAGAGGCTATTATGTTGAAGAGTAATTGTAAGTACATGTAACTATCGAAGGACCTCAAAAGAGTTGGTTAGAACAAAAATTATGAGCATTGGAAGATCGAGACTCAAAGCTGAGTGGTTTAAAATATAGAGAAGTGGTAATTGTGTGCAACCAGATTGTGAGCTATAGCTGTCTATAGTAATCACTATTAGGCAGACCAACAGTAGGGATGGCTGTATTATAGAGGGTTGGCCTGCTAACACAGGTCCAAACACATGCTATGGAGACTTTGGGGCCCATTAACCTGGCTGTATTATAGAGGGTGGCCTGCTAACACAGGTCCAGACACATGCTATGGAGACTTTGGGGCCCATTAACCTGGCTGTATTATAGAGGGTGGCCTGCTAACACAGGTCCAAACACATGCTATGGAGACTTTGGGGCCCATTAACCTGGCTGTATTATAGAGGGTGGCCTGCTAACACAGGTCCAAACACATGCTATGGAGACTTTGGGACCCATTAACCTGGCTGTACTACATGTAGAGCTCTAGTAACCTGCTTATAAAGAGAACACAATAGACAGGTTTTGCTGTACATACAAATGCACAAGATTGTCACACACTCCTCACCATGATGGTCCAAGCTCTCACTTCATCGTGGCCTCCAGTAAAAAAGTATTGCAAGTTGAGGGCCTTGTACCCATTCACAATTATCTTGGTCAGAGCACTGAGAGAGTGAAGTTACAGACAGTTATGGAAAATAAATATTATAGTGTGTATTTATATAGCACTTGGTCATCCTTGGGCAGACCAACAGTGGCTGTAATAAAGAGGTGGCCTGCTAACACAGGTCCAAACACATGCTATGGAGAGACTTTGGGCCCCATTAACCTGGCTGTATTATAGAGGGTTACCATTATCAATAGTTAATAGCGTTGGTACATGATCTGCTATTTTCAGGTATCACCTTTGACCTTTGATCTCCTCACAGTACCTCTTGGCCTCGTCATCAGGCATATCCTGCAACTGTGTGTGCAGTACACAACACAACAGGTTATGAGATACCGTATAGCGGGTCATTTTTGTATATTTCGTATTGAAGAGCATCATACGAAAATTAAAACTACGAAATTATTCTACCGCAATAGATTCAACATCATTATCCTGAGCTGTACGAATATTAAAAATACAAATGGGTCGTTCGTACAAAAATTTGCACGAACAAAAATTACCCGCTATACGGTACTTAGGTGTGTATAGTATATAAATTATAGTGACTGTACACACACACACACGCGCGTAGTGTAGGGTCAGAGGTCATACTATACTGCGTGGAGTACCTTTAGTTCAAGAGCACCACTAAACGGTATGATGAGGGCATTGGGGTCTCTTGAGTCAATCCACTCCTTGATCTTAACCAGCCTGTGATGAGTTAGGGAGGGAGTGAATTTGGAGGAAATAAAGAGCTATAAATATTGTTTGAGACATGATAAGTAGCCAAAAATTTTGTATGAAGTACGTACGTTTGAATCAATAGTTTTATTGGCGTTGTAGGGTACATGCCATATAGCGGGTAATTTTCGTGGGCAAGCTGACCTAAGCGAATGTAGGCATGGTTTACTGGAACGCATGCAATGCAGTGCAGGCAATGAACTTAAACGAACATTTTACCCACAAAAATCACCGTATTTGAGGTGAACGAATTTGTTACTCCACGAAAATTACCTGCTATAAGGTAATGGAGAGAAGTGATCTATGGAGGCCAATATCCGACAATACTACTGTACATGGGAGGTACTATTGTACATAAAAGTGGTCTTAACAGAGATCGAGGTGGAAATTCAAATGCAAATAATAATATAAAATTCCTCACCATTTATTCTTCTTTCGTATGTAGTCTCTCTCTGACAGGTTGACCAGGTAGATGACAGGTTTAGCCGTGAGGAAGAGGTGCTTGTTCAGGAACTCTATCTATGTATAGCAATCAAAAATACAATTTTACACGTGCTATATAATAATAATTGTACAGCTGAGGGAGTACTACAAACAAATTGTACAATATTATTATTAGGACCATGGCTAAGTTCTTATACCAATATGGAACTTCTTTATAACAAATGAAAGAAATTTTTGCCATTATTTACTATTCGTTGAGGGTTTGTATGTATACAGTTTACTTGGGACTTCAGTGCCTAGCTTTTATTTTCAGGGTTGTATGTACATGTACACGTATATACACCGTATTACTAGAATGTTTTGTGAGCATCAAACATTCTCACCTCGACAGTGCTATACACACCAAAGCGTACGTCCTTCTTCTGCTCAGAAACCAAGTCATTCACCTTGTGCAGTAGGTCCTGCAGGAAGATCAACGATAAAGAAATGGCACACAAAATACAGACAATAATTATAATAATAGTCCTCTTCCCTTTCCAATTGCCAACAACTCATGGCAAGATAAACTATACAGTATACTAGCTACTGCTATAGTAGGAGCTACTGGAGGACAACTCACAAGTTCTGCTTTTCCCTTCTTGTCTCCGCGAACTGCAGTTTTTTCGATGGACGCCTGGTGAAGGGAAAATAATTATGTGGTAACAATGTGCGTTAATACTACACAAGCTTAATTTTCAATACCTGTGAAATTGATGGTCCTCGAAAAAAAAAATTAATTAAAAATTTGGCGCTATACGGTATTATCCAATATTATAATTATTTACTGTAACGTATGCACATCCCCATTAACCCTCATATTATTGTATGGCGGGCTCTTAGTGTGCGTGGGAAACTCTAGTACGCAACTATCGTGAAATTAACTTCTTTCAACATGACTCCCAATTAAAACCGGACACTCACGATCTGTTTGGTGACATACTGCACATCCTTGAGTCTCAGCTCCTCACTGATGATCTCCAGGTCCCTCACTGGGTTCACCTCACCCTCCACATGGGTCACATCACTGTCCTCAAACGCTCCTACAATGGAGGCAGACATTATTTTACTGTATTGATAGCGGATATACAGTTTGCGACAAAAAATATTTTGGTGATTTGGCGAACTATTGCTCCTAGAGTGGAGAGAGACACTATAACCATGTGCCCACTATAATTATAGGGCTCCCAGCAGAGAACTATGAAATGCGGCTTTGAAATTGGACAATCTACGTGTAGCTACAGTCGAGTTGAATGCAAGCTCTTAGAATCAGACTTACTGACAACGTGGAAGAGAGAATCACAGGCGCTAATGTTGGACAAGAAGGCATTCCCAAGACCCTGTATGAGAGTGACAAATGAGATATATACACTTGTACATGTACATGTTTATGGTGGCCACCTTGGGGCATTATGTTTGCTGTAATAGAGGTTAGGTCCAAACACATGCTATGGAGACTTTAGGCCCCACTAACCTGGCTGTATTATAGAGGGTGGCCACGATAAGACAGGTTTCACCGTTATTTTTCACGCATACATGTCAACCAGATTAGAATAGAAACACGTACCCCCTGCACAGATTAAGATGCAATCATGTACCCCCCCCCCTCTCACCTGTCCTTCGTGAGCTCCCTTGACCAGACCAGCTATGTCCACTACAGAGAGATGTGCTGGTACACAGGACGGAGGCTTCCAGTGCTCACACAACCAATCGTAACGCTCGTCAGGAACTGGGACTCGACGTGCACAGAGGGAGAGAGGGGGAGGGGCAAAATAAAATAATAGGTAAGTGTGGATTGCACATAATCATACATGTACATGTAGATTTAGGTCAGCGTAATGTATTTCAGTGTATGACTGTCAGTTACACTGTATAATTATGTTCTAAAGCTCTCTGTACAAAACATCGTATACTAAAAATAACAACTACACATTCGTGTATAATTATGGGAAATATTAGTTCTCATTGAATGTACTTTTATACTTGTATTATCATACTAAGCACATGTTACAGAGAGTCACTTATTTTCATTGGGGTCAATGGTGCAGAACGGGAAGTTCTCAGCCGGTGCAGACGCATGAGTGAGCACATTGAAGAAAGTGGACTTCCTAGAGAAATAGAGAGAGAGAGATGTGGAGTGTGTGTGTGTGTGTGTGTGTGTGGGGGGGGGGGGGGGGCAGCAGTCTAAAATTGATGGGAAACTGATGGTTGATATGGATGGACTATACATAATTCTAAAGTGTGTAAGAGAATTTATGTTATTCATCGTAGAGCATACTCAATGAATTTCATTAGATCGTGTACATGTGCATAAACATGTTGCATACCTCACACACAACCACTTCTGGTTTGGGTATGAGCTTGAAATGCACTCACCCCACATTAGGTAGCCCTACAATCCCAACCTTGAGAGAGGTCCCAAACCTGCCCAGTAGAGGTCCAGGGCCTTCCGCTTCTGCTCCCTTTTTCTTCGGTGGCATGCTTTTCTTAAATCTAACTAAAATCTGAGACTTTGAGGGTATTTTCTTAACTACTGTAAGGTAAAAACTCTCCTTTGAGTGTCTGAAAAAAGCTAAAAGCATGGAAAAGAGGCCAAAAAAGATGGAGAACTTATTTTTTCTATTTAATACGCATTCGTGGCTAGGTGCGAGGTGATGTCATTGATGCTCAGCAAAGATAAGATGTGTTTCCATGGCATTATGAATATCTTCTAAAGAAAAATGGCCACAAGTTGTGTTTGTAAAGTGATATCAAAGCTTAGAAGAAGCTTTTGACCAAGAGTAGTGCATAGAAAATGGATTTCCAGGTAAGATTGAAAGCGCACCTTAGGTAGCAAGATCTACGCATGCGCATAACCCATTGACTATTGTTGCAAACTGCTGCAGCTGTACTGTATTTTCAAAACTATCATTGATATCATGTCAATGTTAAGACTTGCATTCATGCCACACACACATGCATTGTGTAGCCTCGGCCTGGAGCAAAGCAAGGTCGGAGGTCGGATCCAGTGTCCTTTCTCCCGGCGCTACCACAGGTACGTTGTTATAATTATGTTTTTGCATATCGTATTTCTGAACGTATTATTTAGTTTTCTAGCTGTAATGTACAATACACCGAGTGTAGTCAATGTGTACTTCTTGCGTTGAAAGGTACATATCTTTGATCTAAACACACCAGGTGATAATAGCTACTAAATGCGCGTATTGATTCAAACTAGAATGTAATAGCAATCAAAAAAACTGTAAGTCAGAAACGCCTCAATAAGTTCAGGATTCCACAAAATATATAGGGTCAGGTATTCTTGATATTAGTTTTCTTCATCTATATTATCCCTCTAGCACCGCACTAAACCTTCGTGGCAGTCCACTCGGCCTTCATTCAAGCTCCTCTCTCAGCCTCCACTTGAGCCTGGGGCTGGACCTATGCTAGGTGATGGAGCATCAAGACTTCTCAAGCCACCCACTAGTAGCAACAGTCAGCCTGGAACAAGTGAGATTGGTGGAGGGGGGGGGGGGGGTTGCATGATTAAAATGTACACTAACGTACAAAATCAGTATTGCTTTTATTGGAAAGGTACGTGATGTGATAATAATAATCATGGTCGATAATATCATGGCCTATACTTTTTGCCACAACTTAAGTACTGTACATACTTCCACACTATTAGTACACTGTAGTCCAGTTTTGCCCCCACAATTTTCATTATTCTTGTGAATTATTTGCAGGTCGTTCAAAACGAATTCGTAGCAAGTCCTGGGACCCGATGTCCTTCCCTCCCAGTAAGAGGAGGGTTGGTACTGGTCACACTCGTGCCCAGACCTCTACTGGTGGGGCTAGGGGGCCAAGACGGGAGAGAGACGACTTCAGGAAAGCTCTCGTCAATCTCATCATGTGAGTTGTTGCTCTGTCCATACATCAGTTTTAGAGTTAGGTAGTATTACGGTTAATGTTAAGAGCTAGTACTTTGTTTTTATTTATTGCTCTCAATTAAAGCTTCTCGTGATGACTGTTTTTCGTGCATGCAAAAACTCTAATTATTGGAATTGCATGCATTTCGTGCAAAAACAGATCTGTGTACTCTACCTCCCAGTTTATAAAGCTTGTTACCCACTATACTTTTCCTCTTGTATCTGTGCATGTCCATGCAGGCATCCTGAGGAGGAGGAGGAGACAGAGACTACTGGGGACAGAGAGAGGCCCACCACACCTACCTCTACTGAGAAAGATGTCTTGGTGAGTATACAATCAAGGTGTGAGGATACCTCTTAGAATAGATTGGGCCAACTTTGACAAAATCGCAAGTCTACATGTATATACATCGTACATGTAGCTTGACAAAAACTGGCCATTTCTGCTATAAGCTAACGTGTAGTGGTCATCCATTGGGGACTGACCAACAGTGGCTGTAATAAAGGATGGCTTTGCTAACACAGGTCGAAACACATGCTATTGAAACTTGGGGCTATAACCTGGCTATATTATAGAGGGTGACCTGCTTATAAAGTGATCACATTTTCACTGTATGTATACATTCCCATGCTCAGCGCTACCTCTACTACATCCATAATGGCATTGACACCTCCCACATTGCCCCACTGGAGGACTCCTGGCTTCATAACGTCCTCTCTCTGGTGCCACAACCACTCAAAGACTCGTTTATACGTTCAGTGGAAGAGCTTTCAGAAGAGATGAGGGAGGACTATCTGCTCAGTGTCAAGAAAGCTATAGGTAGGTAAAGTACAGATAGCCTCAGGTGATTTTTTTCAAAATGGCCTGTTTTAATAGCTAACTTTGAATCCTAATAACTTGAGTTAGGTTTGTGCATTTTCATAAATTGAAGATGCATTTTGCAGCCCTTTGATTTACCTGAGTGCATGGGAAAATTTATACCTTTTCTTCTATGTAACTCACCACACACACACACTACACACCCACACACACACACCCACACACCTGTAGTTGACTTTGTCCTAAAAGACCCTCGTCAGAAAGAACAAGAACAAACTGCTCCTAGGTCCACTCTCCCTCACCGCCAAGAACTGAACATTGTCCCGAGGCCATGGGGCCGCTCGTTTGTATCCTCGAGAGAAGCACTTCATGAAAACCTCTTCGTTACCAACCCCACACTCAACCAAGTTCTCAACTTATGGTTCACAAAGTACTGTTCAATGAGGCTGGTCAACTCTAAGCTACTACTTGCAGATGAGGCTTTCGAGCTCGGTACTTATCAGGCTCTCATTGCCAGGAGTATCGAATCAGCCAAAAATGTCCTCTTAAAAAAGTGAGCATTTTTTAACTGCGATATACTAGCATGTAATAGGGGGTGTGGTTATCACATGTGGGAGTGGCTAAGCGCATGTAAGAATTAAGTATTTAATTATTAATATTTTCAAAATGTACGTACATACTCTCAATTTAATTGACTCAGCAATAATATAATTATTCTTTGTAAATTCTTAAGAGTTTATTGTTGCTGTGTGTGTGTCTCTTCCCACTAGATGGTTCCCTGCTGTTCAGAACATATTCTATTACGGTAACAAGCGTAAGTGGATTCCACTGGGTAAACTGGACAAGTTTTTCAGCTCTGTAGCAGTGGTCATGAGCAATCAACTCAGGGAACTGGCACTTGACTCTATACGGGACTACCGGCACATGCTCTCACCCCCAAAGGTGCAGTGTGGGAGGTTGTGGGTACAGTCGTACGTACAGTCAGGAGAACATTAGATATCTTTTCTACTTTTGGGCCTATAATTACCGCGTCAAAGGGTTTTCATTGGTCCTGTCGTCACCTATATGACAATAGAATGCCTGGATTATCTACGCACAGTACTAACAATTGGAAAATTATTTGCAATGTACTTGTTTCATACAGTATAATCTAGTACACACACGTTACTGATTACATACACTGCTTTTGTGTCTATACCTCTACTCATAGTCCCTCCCCCTATGTTTCCCCACTTCTAGAATGCTCATGTGGATGGCCTATTCCCTGGGTTTGTGCTTAACGTGGTCCTGAACGGAACTAAGATAGAATTTGAACCAGAGGCTAGAGGATTCGAGATTGTTGCTCTGAATGCTCTGGACAAAATTGTGGATGCTGTGATGATTGTACCTCCTGTGGAGACAAAGCTCTACCCCAGCGAGAGTGCCCATGCCACCAAGCCTAACCTCAAACCAATCATAGATCCCAAGGTTGTGGAGAGCGCCAAAGAAGAGGTTAGTGTGTGTAACTAACAGTGATGTGCCCTGACTTTTCATAGTGGTAGCTATATAATTTATATCCTCACTCTCAATACAAATTTGCCTCTTTTTATGTGGTAAACTATAGGCCTATAATTATGAGGTGGTGGTTAGTACCGACCACCAACCAACCAGTGTGGGCACATCCCTGTCAGTGTGTGTGTACGTGTGGGCAGATGTTTAAAGTCTTAAGATTGACCTTTCCTGAGCTGGCACATAGACTTAAGGCTATATAGCACTTAGACTGACCGTGTAATTCGGTTCGAGCAATGCTGTTGTACACGTATGCATGACATTGTACAATTATGTACAATGATAAAACACTTGCTTAGGCTAGTCACCCGGCCTTGGGCACACCAACACAGTGGATTGCTAAAATAGACCATCGAGACTTCGGGCCTATTGACCTGGTTGTATTACCAAATATATATAGTTTCAATCACATTATGTTTTGTAAAGTGATCTCTGTTTACTGTATACATTCATTTAAAGATGTGTGTACGAGTACTGTTTTTGCTTTCAGTGTTTATTATAGGCACAGGTTAGTATGCTGCATGATAAAATTACAAATGACTGTCATCAAAACCTTACTTCACAACGGTATTGCATATGGACCACAATCAATAATTATTTATACTAGCTAAATTGCTCTCGTGTGTATAGTGCCCTCATATGTATATCGTGTTAGGCTTGATAACTTTCATAAGAACAATTGATTGTTTTACTGTGAGAAAGTCCATGCAATTGATGAACATTTGGGAATCAAATAATTATCATATCAAGTAAATACATCTATAGATACACTTAATACGTGCATGTATTATTTTGCATAAAGTTTTTTTTATAAAAGCTAAGCTGTGGGTTACTACAGTTGCTGCAATATCAGAAACACTCAAACATGAAGGTGGCTATTCTCGTCTTAGCATTTGTTGCCCTCTCAGCCAGTGTGGCTTACGCTGCTCCTACTGAGAATGAAGATGAAGCTGCCATTCAAGAGTTGATGTCTTCTAAAGAAGTTGCTGAAATTGAGCGTTTCATCAACGAACTTTTCCAACAAATAGCAGAGCAACAGAATGATGATCAGGTGGAATTGGAGACCAATGCGATGTACGATGCTCATGTCGACGCAGCAATTGAAGAATTCTTTGCACAAGAGCAAGTACCGGTTGAAGTACAGGCCCGTTTCAAGAAGAACTTCAAGAAAGCTTTCAAGAAATTGGGAAAGAAGCTTCGAAAATTCAAATCAAAAGTCGGAAAGCTTGGGAAAAAAGGGCTCAAGATTGGAAAGAAAGTTCTTAAAATAACAGGAAAGGTGCTAAAAAAATACGGCCCCACAGTGCTTAAAATTGGCCTAGCATTATTGCCAGTTATTCTTCCTTTGTTGGCTGGCTAGAAATTAACAATCGAAAAAACCTTCAGAACAGATATTTCAGCTTAGTAGCATATACTATTGTTTGTCAGTTTGTTTATAGATAATAATATCAATTATTGCTTTTTAATAAGTGCTGACATCAGCGTTTTACATTCAAATTGCACAGGAAGCGACTCATCACCGACTGTGCAGATATTTTTCCATATCGCACACCCGGAAGTATTATTGCACACTTGTTATTGCACACTAGGAAGTGATTATTATTTGGAATAAAACGTTTTCAGCAGTGAGAGAACAAGAAAAACATAGTTTACACACTTATAATCATGCATTGCAATGTTTATCAGTCTCTTTTCTTGTTTTCTGATGCTCTGTATCACTTCTGTGCTCTTTTTGCAGTGAAGCTGAGGGTCAGGAGGTTGTCAGTGTTCTTATTTAACGCATCAAACAGGCATCAGTGTTGGAAGTGGGTGCTTTGAGCGGAGTATTGCACATGTAGAAGTGTACTGCACCACCATATAAGCCTGTTCAGGCTTGTATAAAGTCGTTTTGGCTTCAAAAACGGTTGTCACACTTTTCTTCAGTTATAGCGGTGCATGTTTCCTCTTCTGATACACTGGAGCATGATAGAAAGCAAGCACATGCTGTTTATCCTTCAGAACTATCCATTTTCAAAACGGGTTGCTGGTTGTCAACGTTTTTCTTGTCTTTTTTTCTTGTCTGTTCTCTACAAAATCTTTAAGTAGCCTTCTGCAAGCTCTCTTGGTGTTCTAGAGTCTTATTTCTTTGTCTTTCTAGCTGTTTTCTTTCTCTTAAACTCGTCTTCAACTGGGAGAACTCAATTTTGTTGCTACGCATTCTTCTGGTTGATAAAGCAACCGCATGTTGCGCATGCGCAGATTCAACCTACATTTTGGTTGCCAAGCAATAAATGCATTATCCCATGGATACTGATGATTATCACTCGTCCGTGCCTAGTAACTGTCACTCGTGCCTTGCAGGCACTCGTGCAGTTACTGGCACAGACTCGTGATAATCCTCAGTATCCATAGGATAATATCATAGTATTAGTGTTACGTATTATAATTCAATTTTGACAGTAATGTTGTATTATATATGTTGTTCATTCAAGTATAAACACATACATGTACACTGCATGGAGTTAAAATTATCCAACTGCAAAACTAAAATGCTACTTCAGTCAATTGTCTCTTTGATGTTGTTCCGTTTTTAGTCCTAGCGGCCAGGGAACAACCTCGTACCTGTCCTATTGATATAGTTTATTGCCCTGTTAACCCATCCTTGCAGTTCAGCCGATACTTGCTCTTCTGCGAAAAACTCCTGCAGCGCAGCATTAATTTGCTCTTCTTTAACTTGAGCGAGAATAGACTTTGTCTTGTCTTGCTCTGAAGCTGTCTCTTGTTGCATTAGCTTCTCTAGAAGTGTTTCATCTGCAGAGTCGTCCGCTGCTGTTGGTTGAGATCCTCCGAAAAAAAAGGTTCTAAGAAAGGTTCTAAGATTCATTTTTTGAAGTATAGCCTCAAGCTCTGTTTCTTCAACAGGAGCAGCGTAAGCCACACTGGCTGTGAGGGCAACCAATACCAGGACGAGAATAGCCACCTTCATGTTTGAGCGTTTCAACCGTTTATAGTTCCTGAATTTCTGTGAATTTGCTCCGACTATAACATTATTTTTCTGGCTTCCTTTTATAGATCCTGTGATCACCTCCATTTTAAAACAAAATGTTTGGATGAGCCATTTAGTTGTTAGCTCTAAGATAACATATAGTGTTGTTATTTGTTTGTGTGTGTCTTCGGTTTCTCTGAATAGTATAACAATGAAACCTTGAACACCCCCTCCCCCCTTTGTAAAGGTCACAGTTTAATAGCATATTATTATCTTTCTTGGATTGATGAGGTTTACATAGCATCAAGAGTACTATTATCTATTCTCAATGTATTTTACAGTTTCATTCTATTACCGTATAAGCGGGTAATTTTCGTGTGGTAAAATATTCATTATTTTGTGGGCAAGCTGACCTCCACGAAATTTTAACGTAGGCATGGCCTACCGGAACGTAGAAATGCAGGCAGACAACACAAGACTAAACGAAATTTTTACTAACGAAAACCACCGTTTCTCGAGTTTTTACCCTACGAAAATTACCCGCTATACGGTATTTATTTGACTTTGACCACTTAACAGCTTTTACAACACCCAGTTTTTAGCTCATTGTGAACTAGTTTATTATAATCCCTCTAAATCCCTTCAAATCGTATTTCAGTGTTATCATTTCAATACTAATATTATTGTTCAGTAGAAAATTATGCAAAATCTGCAATCTCTAAGTCAACTGTCTCTTGTTAGTTCTCTTGCTTCTTTCCTAGCGACCGAATACCCCATACTTGATAACTCTCCCAATTGTTGGCTTGACAAATCGTTTTATACTTCTGCTAAGCCATCCTTGCAGTTCAGCCGGTACTTGTTCTTGTGCGAAAAACTCCTGCAGCGCAGCATCAATTTGCTCTTCTTGAACTTGAGCGAGAATAGACTTCATCTTGTCTTGCTCTGAAGCTTGCATTAGCTTCTGTAGAAGTGTTTCATCTGCAGAGTCGTCTTCTGTTTGTTGAGATCCGAAAACATCTTGAAGCATAGCCTCAAGCTCTGTTTCTTCAACAGGAGCAGCATAAGCCACACTGGTTGTGAGGGCAACCAATGCCAGGACGAGAATAGCCACCTTCATGTTAACTTCGAAAATAAACTGTTTAGTTGCTTAATTTCTGTGAATTTGCTCCGACTAGAGATGATTTTTCTGGCTTTCTTTTATAGATTCCTGTGATCACCTTCATTTTAAAACAGAATGTTTGCATAAGCCATTCAGTTGTTTTCTAAGATTACATATTTTATAGTATTGGTGTGTGTTTTGTGTGTTTCTTTATAGTTTCTCTGAATTCTGAGAAGCCGAAAACACACGCAAAACAAACAGTGTTAACAACGACACATGAATCTCCCCCTCTGTAAAGGTCACAGTTTAATATCATCTTGCTTGGATCGATGAGGTTTACATAGCACCAAGATGTATACTATACAGTTTCATATTTTTACCAAACATGCAGCTTTTAGTATGTATAGTATATACATGCAACACTCATGCAGTTTTAGAGATGCTACTTTCATTGTATTCACAATTATTTTTGATGTAATCAATGAAGCCCCTCAGGTCCTAATAATATTGAGTGTTATCTCAACACTGTGCTAATTGTTATAAGCTACAAAATTATGTGTACTAGGCAAAATTCGTAATATGAACTTAAGTCATCTGTCTCTTGTCAGTTCTCTTGTTTATTTCCTAGCCGCCGAATAGACGCTTGAGTCCATACTTAAGTCCATACTTGATACCTGTGTCGATAATCTTTGATTTGTTTTTCTTGAGATACTTTCCTGCCTGTTTGAGCTTCCTCTTGAACCATCCTTGCAGTTCAGCTGGTACTTGCTCTTCTGCAAAAAACTCTTGCAGCACAGCATCAATTTGTTCTTCTTGAATTTGAGCGAGAATAGACTCCTTGTCTTGCTCTGCAGCTGTTTCTTGTTGCATTAGCTTCTCTAAAAGTGTTTCGTCTGCGGTGTCGTCTTCTGTTTGTTGAGATCCGAAAACATCTTGAAGCATAGCTTCAAGCTCTGTCTCTTCAACAGGAGCAGCGTAAGCCACACTGGCTGTGAGGGCAACCAATGCCAGGATGAGAATAGCCACCTTCATGTTTAAGAATCAATCGTTTAGCTGCCGAGTTTTGTGATTTTTTTGTTCTGACCGCAGTACTAAATGTTTTTTTTCTAGCTCCTTTTTATATTCAGCACCATCAGTTTACAAGGGAATAATTATATCGAAAGTTAAATTCTTATTGCGAAAGAAGTATTTCCCAATAGATATATAGATTTTAAAGTTTCCCAAGGCCTGTGTTACACGTAGCTCTATGATAGTAGTACATGTATAGTACTGTCATGTGAGTGTTTGTTTGTAACATGTTACGTTGCTTGCACGGACAATACACGCAAATCATGCAACCTTTTAACCTTTATATTATAGGTCATGACCTTCTTAGATTGATAAGCATGCACGTATAATGTATACATATAGTTGATGTAATAACTTCTATACTGTATTACTAGAATGTTTTGTGAGCATCAAACATATGCGAACTTTGCGAGGGTTGGTCAATCCAACAATAAAATCGCAAAATCTAAATTAGTACTAGTAAACACACAACAATCCTTGCCAGAACGCAATAGTTAGATCGCAAAGGGTCAACGTTCGCAAAATATTCTATAATAATACGGTAGTAGAACAACTCAGTTTTATGACAATCTCTACAGTTCTTCTATAGTCACTCTATAGTCCTTCAAGCTCTACATATAGTTTATAGTGTTCAAATTCGTAGTGTATAGCCGCAGAAGTCTATCCCTTGTAGCATTTGTAGGTACCGTACACTTTACGAGCAAAGGGAATCACCTTCCTCCTCACGAATCGCCCCACCTTCCTAACAGCACGCCTAAACCATCCTTGCATCTCGACTGGAACTTGCTCTCTGGCGTAAAACTCTTGCAGTATGGCCTCGTTATCCTCATCTTCTTCATCTTGTGGAAGCGATTCGATTTCCCCTGTATTTTGCTCCTCCTCCTTGTTGTCCTTATTCATGATCTCCCTGAGTAGAGCCTCGATTTCAGCATCATCATTTTCATTTTCAATGCCAGGAGCAGCATATGCCACACTGGCTGTGAGGGCAACTAATGCCAGAACAAGAATAGCCACCTTCATGTTAGAGTCAACCGTGACTAGTTGAATAGTTCGGTTAGGAGCAAATGAATGCAATCTTGTGAACTCTGCTTGCTTTTTATAAAGCGCTCTTTTTGTTATTGCAGTGTATACATGCAGCTCTTAGAACATCACATATAAATATATATATTAAGAGCTTCGATTACTGTTACTAGTATGGGCTTTAGTATTAAGGTTCCTGTCTATAGATCTTCCATCTATTACAGGAAGACCATCCGCTTAATGCAAGGAAGATCTATTGGTAGGAACAAACCTCCATATTAGCGTGTGTAAACAGGTTCAAATGCCCTATAAGAATCATTGCATCCTTTGACCTGGGTTCTGGTAATGGAAGGAAGACTTTCCAGTTGTCAAGTGAAACTGTTTATCTCATTTGCAGCAAAAATCAATTTTCCTCCTATACACGTGTAGCATAGTGTATCAAATTTTACTATAAAAGCTCATCAGTAATGATTGCTGAACATTCTCATCAACACTTGGATCACGATGAAGATTGTAATTCTTGTTCTCGTGTTGGCTGCTGTGTCAGCTTTTGCAGCCGATCAAATCAACAAGGAGGCTGAAGTTGAAGAATTTATTCAGCATCTCATGAAAGGACAAAATGTAGAGAACGTTGAGCAATTCATCGAGAAACTCATGAATCAAGAAGAGGAAACAGTCTCTGAACAAGACGAACTGGACGATCAAGATATTGATTTGATGCTGGCCCAAATGCAAGAGGGTGATGATGGGGATGACGATGACGATAATGCAATGCTTCAAGAGCTGATTGCTCGAGAACAAGACCCTGAAGTGACAGCACAGTGGGGCAGGCGTAGGCGCAGGCGCAGGTTCAGATTTCGCAGGGTGTATCGAGGAGTTAGGCGATTTGTTAGGCACCCACTGGTCAAGAAGATCGCGCCTCATGTAATCGGAAAAATCCCTTATGTTGGAACAGCCTACAAAGTTTACAGGGGTGCCAAGTGCTTGAAGAAACACTTCAATATACGTAAATGGGAGAACTGAGAGCTGCATATGAACGCAATAACAATTGTTAGAATGATAGTTTTAGTGTGGACTCAACTTGTAGAGTAGTTTCATATTGTGTTCATGATGATGATTATAAATTGTTATGGAAGATTTCATTATTTGAGAACATGTTAGCAGCTCTCACTGATTGTATGCTGTATACACGTAGCGGTACATTTTCCATTTTTTTGTCTTAATGTATCTCGACACTGCATGTGCAAATCGTTTAGCTACAAACGGGTTATTTTTAAAACATTCGTATTTTCATACGAAAAGTAATTATTTTACGGCAATAGGTTCAACCAAGAGTAGATAAGAGTACTCTTATCTACTCTTGGTTTAAGGCACTATCCTGAGCTGTATGAATATTAAAATATGAAATATTTAATTCGGCAAGTCATACGGAAAATTTGCACCAGCAAAATTACCCGCTATACGGTATTCTACACTCTAGTTCAGTTAATAGTCTCTTGTCAGTTCCATTGCTTCTTTCCTAGCGACCCAATAGATACTTGATACCTGCCCCGATGATTGATGACTTGTTTTTCTTCAGAAATTTTCCGGCCTTTTTGAACGTCTTCTTAAGCCATCCTTGCAGTTCAGCCGGTACTTGCTCTTCTGCGTAAAAGTCCTGCAGCGCAGCATCAATTTGCTCTTCTTGAATTTGAGCGAGAATAGACTGCATCTTGTCTTGCTCTGAAGCTGTTTCTTGTTGCATTAGCTTCTCTAGAAGTGTTTCGTCTGCAAAATTGTCTTCTGTTTGTTGAGATACAAAAACATCTTGCAATTGAAGCATAGCCTCAAGCTCTGTTTCTTCAACAGGAGCAGCGTAAGCCACACTGGCTGTGAGGGCAACCAATGCCAGGACGAGAATAGCCACCTTCATACTCGAGTTTCAATCGTTTCGTTACTGTGAATTTTCCGATTTTTTGTTTTGGTTTCCTTTTATAGGATTTTCTCTTTATTACCAAAAGTTAATTTCAGTTTCTAACACATAGCTCTATCATAATAATAGTACTGTGATATAAGTGTTGTTTACGCTACATGTTGCTTATCAGTATTTCTAAACTGCAGTTGTTGTGACAATAACACATCCAACCTTCAACTGTAAAGGTTAAAGTTGGAGTGATAAAGCACGTACAGTTTGTGAGTAGTTGAATATCTGATAATTGGGAACATTTTAAAGATAATGTGCTCATACAATTCTATATACTACGTGAATGAATAAGCTACAACACATATCGTTTCCATGGCAACATTAGTTGGTGTGGTTTGTGGTGATTAGTAGAACAGCCAAAAATTGGTGGGAAAAGACCAACAATTTCCGGCTAAGGTTTGGGATTTTGTTATTAAAATTTAATAGTTTGGCTATCTTACGCAAGATTCGATGTGTACATTGTCTACACATCCTCCGCAGTACTCAAAATTGCTAATTTTTAGTGCCGTTTCGGTTAGGTGCAGATTTTAAAGGCTAAGGTTCACAAATAAGAAAAACTTGTCCACTTCCAAAGATTTGATATTACATGCATGTACAGACATTTTTTTATAAATGTTCCACTATAATAATTATATTACAACTTTTGGGGAAATATTTGTTGTAGCTTATTCATTTACCTAGAAATGTTCCAATCATACATTAAAGTACAACTACTCACACATTTGTTGTAATCTACTCTCTAGACTGGATGCACTGTATATACAATTGTAGTTAACCCGAGGTGCGTGGGGGCGGCCACGGGTTATAGTATAGTCTGTTGTGATAATTATGTGAGTCTACTCACCTGGATGCCATATATAGCACTGCGTTTAGCCTCCAAAGAAGTTATTAGTTTTAATAGTGGTACATTTTGATGTTAAAGCTTTGCCATGCAGCTGTCGAAAAGCTTGTGAACTTGCATTGGCTACATGGATGGCCTAACAGCCTTTATTTGAGGTATGACTTATTGCGTATTTGCAGCTAAAGTAATCATTTACCAGGATCAATAGAAAGGGTTGACCGACGTCCCTAAAGTAGAAAGCTAGAGTTGTGGTTTGTTACTTCTTTAGCCCCAGGACATACCAGGAGCTGACTTGCTAACTTTGCTGTGATCCTAGTCCACATCTCATGCACCACTAAAACTCAGAGTTCTCAAAAGTTTCAGCAATTTGATTTTATTGCTCCTATATATAATTATATGCTACTTGCTGCTTAGCCAGCTTCCATGCTCATACACAATTTATTGTATAACCCTCCTCTTTGATCTATCAGTCAACAGCCATGGCAAGGTTAGCAATTCAGAGTTGACAAATATACGTAATAATTATTCTACAAAAATTCAACTTTTTATAGTCACTAGTCCTTCAAGCTCTACACATAATTATTTTTAGTGTTCACTTTCTAGCAGAAGTCTATCCCTTGTAGCACTTGTAGGCCCCGTACACTCTACGAGCAAAAGGAATCACCTTCCTCCTCACGAATCGCCCCACCTTCCTAACAGCACGCCTAAACCATCCTTGGATCTCGACTGGAACTTGTTCGCGGGCGTAAAACTCTTGCAATATGGCCTCGTTATCCTCATCTTCTTCATCTTGTGGAAGCGATTCGATTTCCCCTGTATTTTGCTCCCCCTTGTTCATGATCTCTCTGAGTAGAGCCTCAATTTCAGCATCAGCATTTTCATTTTCAATGCCAGGAGCAGCATAAGCCACACTGGCTGTGAGGGCAACCAATGCCAGGACGAGAATAGCCACCTTCATTGTTGAGTCAATCGTGACTAGTGGAAGGTTAGAAAGGGAATGCAATCTTTTGAATTATGCTTGCTTTTTATAGAGAGCTCTTTCTTGTTATTGCAGTATATGTGCATGTATACAGCTTTCAGAACATCGCATATAAGAGTTTTGGTAGATATATATAGTTATACTATTACTATAGTATAATTATGGGGCTTTAGTATTAAAGTTCCTGTCTTCCATCCATTATAGGAAGACCATCCGTTTAATGCAAGGAAGATCTATTGGTAGGAACAAACCTCCATGTTAGCGCGTGTAAACAGGTTCGAATGCCCTATAAGAATAATTGCATCCTTCGACCTGGGTTCTGGTAATGGAAGGAAGACTTTCCAGTTGTCAAGTGAAACTGTTTATCTCATTTGCAGCAAAAATCAATTTTCCTCCTATACATGTGTAGCATAATTTATATCCATGTAAAATTTGTATAAAAGCTCATCAGTAATGATTGCTGAACATTCTCATCAACACTTGGATCACGATGAAGATTGCAATTCTTGTTCTCGTGTTGGCTGCTGTGTCAGCTTTTGCAGCCGATCAAATCAACGAGGAGGCTGAAGTTGAGGTATTTGTTCAGCATCTCATGAAAGGACACAATGTAGAGAACGTTGAGCAATTCATCGAGAAACTCATGAATGAAGAAGAGGAAACAGTCTCTGAACAAGAAGAACTGAACGATCAAGATATTGATTCGATGCTGGCCCAAATGCAAGAGGATGATGGAGACAACGATATTGCAATGCTTCAAGAGCTGATCGCTCGAGAACAAGACCCCGAAGTAAAAGCACAGTGGCGTAGGTGGAGAATTAGAAAAATCATTCGTAAGGTCTCCCGAGGGATTAAGAAAGTTGTTAAGCATCCAATTTTCAAAAAAGTCTTACCTCACGTACCTTTTCTTGGAAAAGCCTACAAGGCTTACAAGTGCTTCAAGGGCTGATTGAAAAGAGAGAACTGAACTGTGAACAACAACAATTAAGGAAAAATGATTAGTTAGTTGTAGATGTTGTGTTCATGATGGTTCATGATGGCTATATAGTTGATGACATTATCTTATAACGCTTCTATAGTGTTGTTACTAGTTAGTTGTAGATGTTGTGTTCATGATGGCTATATAGTTGATGACATTATCTTATAACGTTTCTATATATATAGTGTTGTTACAGTAAAATGACAGCATTTTAGCAGCTCTCACTTAATTGATTGAATATTCTTTGAGTTTTGTGTGTAGTGCTACATTGAGTCACTCTTTATATAGTCTATAGTTGATGTCATTTGTGAGGCGCATGCATACATCATTAGTATCTTTACTAATTATATATGTTTAAGACTTCTCCCTCCCCAATTATTTATGACATCGTGCTCCATATAGTTCAGATAATAAGCCACAACACAGTAAGAATGCATGCAATTGGAAACAATTTGATAGCATGAGTATAATTATGGTGCAATAAAATTAATATAGTGTGTCAGTAGAGTAGTTGTATGCTGCAGTAGTTACATCATAGTCTGATATGCAATAAAATCGTATTATTCTGGCTAAAAGTCATTACTATAATTATGAAAAACCACCATGTATTATAATTATTGTCTGAGAAATCTCTGTAGCTATATAGCTTGACAGTGACACATGCGATCACATGCATATTCTTGAATGTGTGTGGGTGTTGTGTACACCCGAGGTTATGCCCACTCTAATTGCATGCTACAAAGCAGCTATACAGGTGGGATGGGATTAATTTCGAAAACAGTAGTTTTTTCTCGAAATTACATGTAAGCCCATCCAGGTGTTTGCCTCAAAATTACACCCACACATTACGTCTTTCCTCTCTGCGTCTGAGGCCAGCTCTTGAAATACAACAAAAGTATACAAGTCAAGATTCTGCATCAGAAGGTTGTTCCTTGTCACATGCAGTCAGAGTCTTCAATAGAGATTCAGAGACTTGTCTCTTATAACAGTACTTGCATGCAAATAGGAGTAACTATTGCTATCTTCAGAGCTTACACAAGAAACTGTTAAACCTTTCTTAACCACTGCTCACTGACAAATGCATCACTTCCTGGTGGGCGTATTCTCGAGGCAAATCAGCCTATGCAGGAATTTTCATTCAATAGTGGGGGTGGGCGTAATCTCGGTAGAGTACGATATTCTTACGTATAAATATATACTCCAAATTATTCTCACATATTTTCATACCCTAATTGTTCTCATTCGGTTGATGGCATAAAACTGCTTACAGTGGAATTTCATTAAATACTATTGATTTATAAACAGGCAAATTATTGACCATGCAGCTTTTGTGTACGCTTGTTCTTAACTTCTCAAGCACTGTATACACTGTGTTAGAAATAATTGTTATTGACTGTATGGTCAAAATTAATGTCATTTATGCCTGGTCATACTGATCGGACACATGCAGGAATGCATGGTCATTCTAATTAAACGTCTGGTCAATGACCGATGGCAGTGAGTAATTTCTAACACTGTATATACATGCATGCATGTACTTCAGTTTGTCACATGTTTTAATGTTTGTGTCACTGTTGAAGTTCTTCCGTCCAAAACCTTACTGCATGAAGATGGGAACAAAGCACTACGTACATGCATGGAGTACATGCATGAGTGCTTGTCACTGATGCCCAGGCACCTAGTGTACAGGGAATCCTGTAGTGGAAGGAATACTCACTCATTAGAGCTTTATTATGCCTCGATGTGCGCATGCGGAAGCGAGGTATGCAGTAGTGTGTGTGTGTGTGTGTGTGTATGTGTGTGTCGCACATAAAAGCTGCATGGTCAATAATTTGCCTGTGTGTGTGTGTGCGCGTGCGTGCGTGCGGGCGTGAAAGCAGTGTTTAGTCATTAATGTAGCCATCAATAATTATTATAATGCTCTTTGAACTTCTTTTGGGATTCTTTTTAACAACAATTGCGTGGTCGATCATTTCTCACTCGTGTGCACCATTCTTGTTTGTAAAAAGTATTTTATGTATAGGATAGTAGCTTCGTGTTGTAAAGCTTTGTGCCTCCATCGATCGAGGCATTAGCACTCGATTAAAATATATACGTGCATTTGTGTATGCTATTATAGCCTCAATTGTTCTCCTGCATGTGTACTCCTGTGTACTCCTATCTGCTGATTATACCGGCCCATGCACACATTCTCATGCCTTGTTCTCCATGGATGAACCATAGATACTATACATTATAGTATCAATGCTGTTGTTTCAGTAATGATATTCATGTATACATACAAACAAGTTTTTAGCTATAGTGCTGTGCATGTATATATGCCTATATATAGGTGTTCAAATTACGTTTAACTACTCGAATACTATACTAACTTTAGTTTATCATATAATGTTGTGTCACTTGAAGTTCTTCCATCCAAAACCTTACCACATGAATACAGGAAGATATAGACACCACATGCATAGAGTACATGCATGCGTGCTTGTCACTGATGGCCAGGCATCTAGTGTTCAGGGAATCCTGTAGTGGAAGGAATATTCACTCAAACAATGCATTAGAGCTTTTGTATATAAACAGTTTTGTATAAATGCTAGCCATCGATTGTTTCTCCGCATCGAATCAAATCGCCAACAATCGAACGATGAAGGTTGCAATTCTTATCTTTGCTTTGGCTGTGTCAGCCTATGGAACTCCTCTGGTTGACAAAGAGGAGGCTGAAATGGAATCTTTCATTCAAAATCTGATGTCTACCCACAAGCAAGATGGGGCACAAGTCGAGGACTTCCTCCGTAAACTCATGAATGAAGAGGAGGAAACAGCTTCCGAACAAGAAAGTGATGATGATGATGATGACGACGATGTTGTAGATAACCAGAGCAGCGATCTCGACGAAGTTCAAAGTGACGACGAGGACGAGGACGAGGACGAGGACGAATTGGAGGCTGCGGTCCAAGAGCTTATTGCAACATCACAAGATGATGATACTGATGATAGTGATTTGGATGTTGCTGCTCTTCAAGAGTTGATCGCCAAGTCACAAGACCCAGATGTCAAAGCTCAATTGGAGGCTGCGGTCCAAGAGCTTATTGCAGAATCACAAGATGACGATAGTGATGATAGTGATTTGGATGTTGCTGCTCTTCAAGAGCTGATTGCCAAGTCACAAGACCCAGATGTCAAAGCTCAATTTTGGGGGAGTGTTGCTCGTCTCGGGGGACGGCTATTCAGTAGGGTTGGGAGAAGGTTTGTGAGTAGGTTCGGGAGAAGATCTAGCAGGTCTGGGAGAAGGTCCAGCAGGTCGAGGAGAAGGTCCAGCAGATCGAGGAGAAGGTCCAGCAGATCGAGGAGAAGGTCCAGCAGGTCTGGGAGAAGGCGTAGCATGTCCAGGAGAAGGTCTAGGGGATACAGGTCTGGACAACAGCCCAACCAGTGCTAAATTGGGTGAGGTCAAATTAACTGGAACTGAAAAACCGAGTCGTAGAAAACTGTTGTAGCACTGTATAGCAGCTATATGTATAGAATGAATCATTTAATCATTAAATCAGTGTGTGAATTAGTTTGTTCAACATGTTATTGAGATCATTAAAAGATTGGTACATGTACGACTGACTTGCAAAATGCGCATTATATACTTCTTTCAAATATAATTATGTTATACTTATTGTCCACTACATCAGAATTTATGGCAGTAAACCTCCGAGGACGAGGGCGAAGCCCCGAGGCCAAGGATGGTTTACGTTTGCCATAAAATTGAATGTAGTGGACAATAAGTGTTATATACCCACTTGAATGAGCTACCTAAGCTACCTCACCTTGGATACAACTAGCTAACAGTCTCAAAAACTATTAAAAACGAACAAAAAGCTTGTGCGTATAGCTTGAAGCCAGTACTAAGCTTCTTGCTCTACACACTAACTTTTCAATGTCCAAGCAGTGAGCCCCACCTATCCTCCAGCCTTCCTGGTGTTTAGCGAGCCCCACCCATCTGTCCTGCCCTTGTTAACAAGTGTCTGGCTTCTTTTTGGCTGTGTAGATCTAGTATAAAATCAGTGCGCCCTCAAGGCAAGGGAGTTTATGAGGAATGTGCTCCAGGGCTGGGGTTTATGGTAGTTAAACCCCACCCAGTTGCTATGATACAGACCCCAAGTGGGGTATATGAATTTAGTATACCTACGTATATTTATTTTGCATGCATGCATGGGTTTGTACGCTATTACTCTTGCTACACATAGCACCCTTGTTGTGTGTCATTGACGGTGAACCTAATATACTGCTAGCTATACCTCTTGCCTGACGAGCATGCTTTCAGTTATGGTTTATGAATTTGGATGTTGCTGTTATTCAAGAGAGCTTCATTGCGAAGTCACAAGACCTGGATATTAAAGCTCAAAGGGGAGGGGGGGTGGCTCCTAGGGTGGCCTTTGTCTAGGGACACAATTAACCCGAGGCGCGCCGCAGCGTATTGTAGTCAGTCTGTCTGTCTGTCTGTCTGTCTGTCTGCCGTCTTGTGTATTCTGAGTTTGTTTAGTATCTGAGTAAATGTTTTTCTTATAGCTATTTTGCGTTTGGTTTGTACATCTAGTCCCTTAATTATGCCTCGAGACATAGCCGCACAAGGGATACGATAAAGCTGATTGTGTGCATTCATGTGTATGTCTGTCTGTGTCTGTTCCAGCTGTAACTGCTCAACAGTTGCAATGCGACAAAAACAACAGCTTCTATATATAGGCTTCTAGAAAGCCACGTCTCTTAGGATTAGCAAACTAAAGCTTCTTTCCTAGAGTTATGGCTAGTTTGACTAACAGTGAACGTGCATGACTGAGTGCTTGTCACTGATGCCCAGGCATCTAGTGTTCAGTGATTCTTGTAGTGGAAGGAATACTCACTTAAATAATGCATTTGAGTTTTATCAAGTAGTGTACGTTTGTGTTTGTATAACTGTTCTCCGTGTTGTGATTATACATGCACCGGCCCATACATTTTCACGCCTTGATCTCAGTTGTTAGGTGGATTAAACTGTTGTTTCTAATGACTATAAAAGTTTATACCAGGCAAATATGATCAGCTTTAGTGTGTGCTTACACATTTAGGTGTTCAAATTGCTTTAACTGCTCGAACACTACTTTATCTTTTTAATGTTGTGTCACTGTTGAAGTTCTTCAGTCCAAAGCCTTACGGCAGGAAGACTGATTGGCACCAAACACCACATGGAGTAAATGCAAGCAAAAGCAGATGTGTTAGTAACATTGGTCGGAAACTCATGCACTATAAGTGAAAGTAACTGTTGAAGTTCTTTAGTCTAAAGCCTTACGCCAGGGAGACTAACTGGAATCAAACACCGTATGCATGGAGTAAAAGCAGTAGTAACATTGGTAGGAAACTCGTGCACTATAAAAGTGATCAACTAAGAAACAGAAATAAGAATAATTACAGTACGTTAACGTTCCAAAATGAAGACAGCCATTGCTCTGATAGCACTGATCTCTCTCACCAGCAGCCTGGTGTGGGCTGTACCAAATCAGCAGGACGTTCAAGAAATCCTGGGAAATGCTCGAGACGCAACAGAGCAAGACGAGGATGATGTAGACCTTCAGTCGCTACTGGCAGCTGCTCAAGATGATGACGAAAACGATGAAGATGAAGATATGTCAGCACTCGACTCTCTAATGGCTGCTGCACAAGATGACGATGGAGATGATAGTGATGTTAATATGAAAGCTCTGATGTCACTAGCTCAAGGCGATAAAAACGACAAGGCTACAAGTCAGAAAAGAATTATATCTAGGCCTTGGTCGTGTTATCGCCACAACACACATAACAGCGGCTATTATGCCAGCTATTACAAGCGATACTACAACAACTATTACAAGAACTATTACAGCAAGTTGTATAAGGGAGCAAAAGCGTATGGTGACTTTGGATACAAAGTGCTGAATTTTATCAAGAGCTACACGAATAGGAACTTCCCCTACATGTACAAGAAGTACAGGTACTACCGTGGTATCAAAATCAAGGGATAAGCTTTTTCAAGCAGCTGCATGCATGCTGACATAAACTTGGAGTAGGAGTAGATTAGTGCATAATTATATAGACTGAACAGAATTGATATGCAATGATTGATGTATATAGTAATCCTATATACAGGCTGACTATTATATGCAAGTCAGTGTCGTAGTAAATTATCTAGAAATGCGTGATTATTGTGTTCATAAACAGATGCCTTTAAACAACATATACCTATATTAGTCTGGGGGCCAGACCTAATAGCTCGGGGGCAAAATCAAGAGAGCTAGGATTAGGTCTGGAGACTCTTGCAGCATTTCTGTGTGCTCTAGCGGAATATGGCCAGAGCCAATGAGATGCATATCCTATGTCATGTGATTTTTAACCCAATGAAATGCGAGTATTGCCTCTGTGGAATTTGGATTACAGCCAATGGAATTTAGATACAGCCAATGAAATGAGAGTATTGCTTCTTTATAACCTCCAATATCACAGTCTCCTCCCCTATTTACATTCCAAGAGCACACAGAAGTGCTGCAAGAGTCTCCAGACCTCTTTCTCTCTTCCCCCTCTGAGAAAAAGGTCTGGCCCCCAGACTAATACCTATATTATGTATATTACGTGGAGACTGAGTATTTGTTGAGCTATACTATATGGTAGTCCATAGTAGATAAAGTATAAGTGTATATGGGCTTATATTAACACAAGGACACAGCTGGAGGTTGTATACTAGAATATATATTTGTTTCATATACCAAATAACAGCAGTTATAATTATATGCCTTAAACACAAATATACAAGTATAGTACCACAAAAACATTTGCAATGTGAAAAGTTGCTAGGATTGGCCGGGGGGGACACCAAAAAGCGTAGAAACAAGAAATCTGGCGAGAGCACAACTCCAATCCGTTACAACGTCATTCACATGTACATGTTCACGAAATGTAAAATAATATTGTTGATAGTACATTAGCCTATTGGCTTTAACAATAACACAGTGATCTTTTGATTGCTGCGTGTATCCATGAACTTATACAACTTCTATATTCATCCATGCATTATTTTCTCTAACTGAAACTCCTTCCCTTGTATATCCACAAGGTTTCAATTCATAGTTTCGTTTGAAGTTGACACCTTATATTGTTTGTTTACCACTTTTTATTATCTGCTTATCTGAATATAAGAAGAGCCTGCATAATAGATTGGCAAGAAAGCTGTGTCATATTGTGCTCACTGCTCCTTGAACATATATGTAAGTATTTACTGCACACTAGCTCTTATATACGTTGCATAGCCCAAATATATTACAGTACGTTTACCGCTATTGACTTTCTTATTTGTAACTCCAAATTCAATTTCTGATTTCAACATTTCTAAGCTCTATATACTCTCTACACTAGTCTACTTCTACATCTGTTTCTCAGTTCTCGACAGTAGGTTTCCACAGTGATTGCGTGACGCTTAACGACGACCAGCGAGTAGGGGTAGGGCGTACTTTCCGTACTTAAGTCCGTACTTCAGTACTCTTGGTCCATACCTCTTGGCTGCACGCCCCACTGTTTTGACTGCTTTTCTGAACCATCCTTGCAACTGAGCTGGGATCTGCTCTCGAGCAAAGAACTCTTGAAGGGCTGCTTCCTCGCCGTCATCATCATCTTCTTGGAGTTGGGCAAGGAAAGACTCCATTTGAGCAGCATGGTCGTCTTGCTCGGAGGTTTCTTCTTGCTCCATCAGTTTATTCAGAAATGCCTCAATTTCAGCATCTTCATTTTCAGTTGGAGCAGCGTAAGCTACACTGGCTGTGAGGGCAACAAACGCCAGGACGAGAATAGCCACCTTCATGTTTAAGCGTTTCTTGAGTTGGTTGTAAGTAGTTGGATGAGTTTGAGGAACGGTTATTCTGTGGCAGTCGTGTCGTGTTTTTATAGACAAGAGGACGCAATGTTGTACAGACAAATACACGTATAGTGTATATAATTATGCATGTTGGCTGCTATATAGATTCTGTGTATGGTACCTCGGGCTTAGGTTCCCTTCATCAACAATAGGTTCCTATGTTTGTCTGTATACTCTTACTATTGCTATATACATGCACCGTTGTTGTGAGTCCTGACAATGAGCCTCTAGCTACCTCTTGCCCGACAAGCATGCTTGTAATTTTGGTTTCTTTGAATCCAATTGCTTCTAACTACCTGTTTACTGAATGTTTTGTGTGTGCTTCTATATTGTACTAGGCATACACAAAGTTCCTTTTTTGCGTCCGTCTGGTGTTAATAAACTACCTGGAACAAATTGTTATGTTAATGGTTAGTAAGATCTGTTTATCCTTGCACATGCATGTAATAAAATTCACAATCAAATTTTCCCTATCTTAGACTTTGTACTCGACCAACTTCTATACAATGCTTATACGTACATGAGACTATAAAAATGCTAGCACATCGATACTGACTATGTATGTTCTGTTCTTGTTTTTATCTTTATATTATAGACTCTACTATTTATTGTCGAGTGATTCCCTCATTTGATCAATGAGCTCTTGAAGGGCAGCATCATCGTCTTCTTCAGCCTCACTGAAAGCCATTTCTTTTTTATCTGCCTCGAATGCCTGTTCATTCTCATCATGGTCTTGTTCCATAGCCTCCTCTTGCTCTGTTCCCACGTCTTCCTGCAAATCCTGCTCTTGGGCTAATGCTTCCATTTTCTCTTCCAATTCTTTCTCCTTTTCGTCCAATTTTTGTGCAAGCTTTTCGAATAGAGCAGTGATTTTTTCATTCTCGATTTCAGCAACACTTTTTCCCTCATCTTGTTCTTGGGCCAAATCATCGAGTGTTCCCTCTAAAGCAGCATTTTCGAGACGTTGAGATCGAGCTATGTCCTCATCCAGCTGCTTGGCATCAAGTTCTTGCTGTTTGGTCAACCTTCGATTAATTTCCTCGATAATAGCTTCAATTTCTTTGTCACTCTCTATTTCTGCCTCCTCTGATGGGTCAGGTCCGCTTTGCTCATCTTCAGCATATTGCTCTGAAGCTTCTTCATCAAAATCTTGCTCTTGGGCCATATTCTCATCTTGTTCATCTGCTAAGTCCTCATCAAAGTTTTCTTCTTCTTCTGCTTGTTCATCAAAATCTTGCTCTTGAGCCATGTTCTCATCTTGTTCATCAAAGTGTTCTTCTGAAGCCTCTTCATCAAAATCTTGCTCTTGGGTCATGTTCTCATCTTGTTCATCTGCTAAGTCCTCGTCAAAGTTTTCTTCTTCTGAAGCTTCTTCATCAAAATCTTGCTCTTGGGCCATATTCTCATCATTGAAATGTTCCTCTTTAGCTGACTTTTTTTTCAAGAGTTTCTGGATAAGAGTGTCGATTTTGCTACTTTCAATTTCAACATCTTCATCTTGTTGAGGTGGATCGGGTCCACTTGGTTCATCTACTTGCTCGTTAGCTAAATCCATATCATCCCTTAATTCTGACTGTTGCTCAACCATCTCTTTTTGTAGAATCTTCTCGAGAAGAGCCTCAAATCTTTCAATTTCAGCATTCTCATTGTTGCTTGGAGCAGCGTAAGCCACACTGGCTGTGAGGGCAACCAAGGCCAAGACAAGAATAGCCACCTTCATGTTTGCTTTAAGAAAAACGTTGATTTTAGACTTTATTTTTGAACAAGTTTTGTATACTTTTATAGAGTTGAAGTGTGCTTGTGCAGGTATGTCCTTGCCTTAATTTTCAAAGGGTTCACTTGACAGCAGTTATACATAGTCAACATTTTCACGAGTATAGCTGTGCAATACTTTCCCTTATTGTCTTAATTCTGAGGTACTGTAAACAAGTTAGCAGTGTTCTGTCACTTGACAGCAGCTAAAGAGGCCAACATATTTATCATGTGTGTGTGTGTGACTTGTATGTGTACATGTCCTAATATGTACATAGTCCCAACACTTGCACAGTTTCATATGTGCATGTGTATGCGTGATGTGTGTGCGTGTATGCATTCGTTTCTGCTTTTAATAGTAACTTAAATTCGTACAGTATACTATAATTATAATATACATGTATAGCTATACATAATTAGGTATCAAAGTGTACATGGTATAATTATGTGTATACCCCATTAACCTATTTGACCCCTGTACAGATAGCTAGAGTGCTTGAAGAAGGCTGGAAGGATCCCATTGAACACATCAAGCTCTTTGACAAGTATGAGGCTCTCATCACGAGAGAAGTAAGTCCATAGACACAAGATCACACTGTCTGTTTTCAATGTGCGCCTTAACTGTGTAACAGCTTCTATAGGGTATCAGGTTTCACTTAATTACTTGCTGTATTTGCAGGCTGACAGTCAAGTGGCTGAGTTCCTCAAAGAAGAGCATACCTTCCCAGAGTATGAGAAACTGGTGCTGCAGTACAAAGGCCTCGTGTCAGAGCTACAGTATGAAGTGCAGAAGGTATTCTCTAAGTCCTTACCAGTAACCAGTCATTATGTGGACGTATATGTAATTATGTACAGTGAAACCTGTCTTTAGTGGTCACCCTTGGACAGACCAACAGTGGCTGTAATAAAGAGGTGGCCTGCTAAACACAGGTCCAAAACACGTGAAATACTTTGTTTGCTAGAATTATAACTATACATGCATAGAAAGGTGACCCATGCATGAGATGACCACAACAGACAGGTTTCACTGTTGTTATAAGAGTCATACAGTTCCTTTTGTGTTATATGGTTTGTGTTATATGGTTTTTATTATGTAGCCTTTAGGCATGGTTTGGTAAAGGTGGTCTCAATATAAAACACATATCATGCTATATCTACATTTCCCTTGCACATGTGTGTGAAAAGCCATGCATGCATGTTCCCTACATGTGTACATTGCACATTTCAATCTTATAATAGAAAGGTGACCCACGAGCTGACCACAACAGACAAGTTTCACTGTTACCGTATAGCGGGTAATTTTTGGGGGACAAAGCAGTAGTTAAGTTAAGTTACATACCGTGTAGAGGGTAATTTTCGTGGGGGCAAAATATTCGTGGTTGAAGGTCTGACCACGAATATTTTACCCACGAATGAAGCGACCTTGCCTACCTTTACCTGCAGTGCAAGCAGCTGACTAACTACTGCTTTGTCCCCCAAAAATTACCCGCTATACGGTAACAGTGAAACTTGTCTGTTGTGGTCAGCTCGTGGGTCACCTTTCTATTATAGCAATAATTAATTATTATTATAGAGCCTAGCACACAACCTATTTCTATTAGCAGGCCACCTCTTTATTATTTGACCCATTGTAGGGATGTTGGTCTATACTGAAAGAACACTATATAAGTACAGATATGTACTCATACCTGGGATTATTTCACATTTTACTGTACTACCTTCCTAGCTGGTGCCACTGGGTCTGTTTGAGTTGCACTGTGATGAGGTGACCCGATCTCTCTCAAAGAGAGCTGATGCTCTACTCACTCAACTACTGAGCCGGATGACAGATAGCAACAGGAAAATGAACCAAGCGTACGTACAATGTAACGTGTATCTATAATTTAATGCTCATAATATATATATATATATATATAGCTATACCTTTGCTTGTAGTGTGGAGTATGGATATATCTCTCATTGCATGTATTTGCATACTTAATAATGTCTTGTGTACCATTTTTAACAGTTAACATGCAAGCTTCCTTATCCAAAAGTTGCGTAACCTTAACCCTTAGTACCTGCATGACTGTACATATTTTTTCACTACCCAATATCAACATGCAATTATAATTATGGCTATGATTTAGAAGCTACTAAAGTATGCACACTTGTAATGGACAATTGTGTTTGTCTGTGCAGTATTCGCAAGGAGTATGAGGAGATCGTGGACAAGGCTCTCACTACTCCCTCCAACACTCAGCACCTCATGGAGCTCAAGGAGTTTGTGGAGAATGCTGAAGAGAAAGATCTCGTCGAGCTGGAGGAGAAGATGGTCGAGGCCAGGCATAGGTAATCAACACATCGCTTGCAAGTACAAGTACAGTATATCGATCTAAAAACCACCTCCTATTCATTCACTCGATACTTTGAAGGCCTATAACTATGTAGCTAATTTCACAACTAAAAAATGCTGCATTCTGTAGCTATTCTAAGGCTACTAAAAATGCTGCATTTTGTAGCTATTTTAAGGCTAAAAGCTCTAACACACGGTGTGTCCAACATCTTTTGGGTTGTTTTTCGCACAAGTCCACTATAGCTTACTGTACATTTTGAAGGCCTATAACTTAATTGAGTTTAGTGTGGTTAATTAGCTATTCTAAAGGCTAAAAACTCTATGTGTTTAAGTAAATCCAACATCTGTAATGGGCCGAAATCCAGTTTTGCGCGCAAGTCCATAATCTCTTACTGTACATGTATACCTCCTCCCTTTCCCCATGCACTCAGACTGGAGTTTCTGGCTGAGCACACTTCAATAACTGTTTCTGACCTGAGGCTCAATTCTGAGACATTTCGTTGGTTGGAACGCATGCCCCCAATCCTGGAGGAGCACAGGGACATCACCACACGAAGCAGGAGAGAAGCAGAGGAGGCACTTAAGGTGAACCCAGTTCTTGAACAATGGCCACTACTTCAATTCCAATTGGTTTATAAGCTTGTAATAATGCATGATAGTTCATAACATGGTGTACAATATAGCTTAAGACTGTACGTACAATTATGCCTCTGTGCGCATGCGCAAGCGAGGTATACGGTAGTGTGTCTGTCTGTCTGTCTGCCTGTCTGTCTGTGTGTGTGTGTGTAGACTGCTACAGCTGCTCAAGGATTAATCAAGTGCAAGTAAGAGTTTCTATAGGCTTCTAGTCATGTTTTCTTGGATTTCAATTTGTGGATTTGTAAAATAATGCTTTGTTCTCGAGTTATGCCTAGTTTTGCTTACTTAATTGGAATGCCATTGCAGCCTTTTCAGAAGAGTGGGTAGCAAAACTTGTTCACCGAGTGTTGCTACTCTACTTAGTAGTTAGCTCTGCACTAGAACGCTAGCTATTGGTAGCTGCAAGAATGAGAAGAGAGCTGCAAGGCTTTGCTGATGCAGCCATTAATTTTATAGACTTGAACTTTTGGCATCGATCATTTTTAACAAATATCATGGTCGATCATTACCCACTCTTTGAGTTTGCATGCAGCAAAATTAATTCCTGTTCATTCATTATTAATTAGAATGTATAAAAAAGCTATTAGGTTATGTAGCTTTGGCATCTCCACCGAGGCATCAGCACCTGCGGTTCTTTCATTATGTTCATGATTATACTAATTCGTTGTATTAAATCTGACCACTAAACTATTGCAAAACTCACAATACATATGATATGTCAGTGGTTGACCTACATTTACGTATATACAGTGTAGTAACTGTTACACGAGGATTATTTTCCTTCAGGGTGTTCACTGTCATACATTTAATGCATGTATTCGTCTATAGTATTCGATGTCAGTCATACACATTTATATTGTAGCTTCGTCGTGAGCGTTTCACCACAGAACTGGAGGGCTATCAAACACAACTGAATGATTTCACTTCATTCAGTGACCTCGAAGAAATACAACGCTACCTCAAGAAATCTCAAGCTCTTCACGCAAAGCTCGAGGAAGCCGCAGAAAAAATTGAGGGTTTCAATTTGGAAGAGGATGCCTTCGACTGGGAGAGGTCACAGTATCCACTACGGGGACAACTTGTGAAGACCCTTGACCCTTATCGCAATTTGTTCAAGACTGTCACAGACTTTGAGGATAAGAACCGGTATTTTAAAGTGTGAAATAATTATTTGTATTTTAATTATGTATGCTGAGTACGTGTTTGTTGAATAAATGTCTCGCCTCCACCACACACACACACACACACACACACACACACACACACACACACACACACACACACACACACACACACACACACACACAGTACATGGATGGAGGGTTCAATGAGCGGTGTGGACCCTGACCAAGTGGAGAATGAAACCGGTATCTTATGGAGAACACTCTATAAACTGGAGAAAGGATTTCAAGACAACCCCAATCCACTCAATATGGCTAAAAAGGTTCTATGCTAAACAATAACGTAAAAAGTATGCTCGATCCACGAATCCTTGTTACCAACAATATATACATCTGTTGCAATGTATGTACTCTACAATTATGCTGCTCATGCAATTAATTATTACTGTCCCGTATTAAAAGCCAATTTTTTTCTCTCTGGCAGGTCAAAGGTCGTGTTGATGCGTTCAAGGAGCACCTCCCTCTCATAGGAGCTATATTCAACCCTGGTCTCAGGGACAGACATTGGGAGAAGATGAGCTCCATAGCCGGACAAGACCTAAAGCCAACAGAGGTAAATTGACCGTTATTTATGTACGTACTGTATTACTACAATGTTTTGTGAGTGAAAAATCTTTGCAAATGAGCTAAATCAGCAGAAGTGTTGATAATTTGCTATCTATATTTTGCGATCTGGCAAGAAACGTGAAAGTACCTGTATTATGTCTTTGCGATTTTATTTTTACGAAGCCACTTGCACTCGTAAAAGTTTGCATATGTTTGATGCTCGCAAAAAGTTGTAGTAGCACGATAACAACAACAATAGCTTAATATGATATTATTGCCTCTTTTCTTCCAGACGTCCAACCTTCGATCATACGTTGATCTGAATCTGGAGACATACTTGGAGCAGTTTGAGAACATCAGTGAGGCAGCCAGCAAGGAGCACTCACTCGAGAAAGCCATTGAGAAAATGATATCGGAGTGGGACGAGGTGGGGCAGCACTTAGAGCTTGCCTTTCATTGTCTCGTGTATTGCAATTTGATTTTTAGTCTTCCTAAAGTTTCTTTTATACTTTAATACGTACCACTCAGTATACTGTTAATGCTAGCATAAGACCTCCCTAAGGCAACCAGTTTATACAGGACATTATGACGAGTAGGTACAGCAATCAAGTGAAGCAACTTTACACAGTACATGACTATTATCAACACGGTCTGTGTCTTTTTCAGATGGAGTTCACTCTAATCACATACCGTGAGACGGGTACCAAGATCCTCACGTCAGTTGATGACATTCAAAACCTCCTGGACGACCACATTGTCAAGACTCAGACCATGATGGGCTCTCCATTCATTAAACCTTTCGAGGATGAAATAAAGTAAGTCACAAAGATGTTGTACATAAGTAAATTTTTCAGCCAGTTGTACGTAGTTTGAGAAGTTTGAGGAATGGTTATTCTGTGGCAGTTGTGTCGTGTTTTTATACAAATGTACAGACAAATACGCGTATATAGTGTTAGTTACTTTAGCTAGATTCTGTGTATAGTACCCCAGGATTTTGTTCCCTGCAGCTAGATTTAGTTTCCCAGTGTACGCTATTACTCCTGCTACACATGCATGTAGCACCCTTGTACATCGTGTGAAAACACAAATTCTCATTTCAATTTTTCCATCAAAATGTCTAAGCTCTACTCTTCTAAACTATAGTCTACTTCTACATGAGTTTCTCAGTTCTCGACAGCAGGTTTCCACTATGAAACACTGCGTGACGCTTAACGACGGCCGAGTGCCTTTACTACGCCTGGTCCGTACTTCTTTCCGTACTTTAGTACTGTTGGTCCATACTTCTTTCCGTACTTTAATGCTGTTGGTCCATACTTCTTCACTCCTTTTACCACACTCCTGACTGCGCGCCTCCATCCTTGCACCTTAGCTGGGATCTGCTCTCGAGCAAAGAACTCCTGAAGGTCTGCTTCCTCGCCGTCATCATCTTCATCTTGGAGTTGGGCAAGGAAGGACTCTATTTGAGCCGCACGGTTGTCTTGCTCGGAGGCTTCTTCTTGTTCCATCAGTTTGCTCAGAAATGCCTCAATTTCAGCATCTTCATTCTCAGTAGGAGCAGTGTAAGCCACACTGGCTGTGAGGGCAACAAATGCCAGGACGAGAATAGCCACCTTCATATTTAAGTGTTTCTTGAGTCGGTTGTAAGTAGTTGGATGAGTTTGAGGAAATTGGTTATTCTGTGGCAGTCGTGTCGTATTTTTATAGACATGCAAGAGGACGCAATGTTGTACAGAAAAGTACATGCACGTATAGTGTATATAATTATGCATGTTGGCTGCTGTATAGATTCTGTGTATGGTACCTCAGGCTTAGGTTCCCTTCATAAAAAATAGGTTCCATATGTTGGTCTGTATACTCTATTACTATTGCTATACATGTACCCTTGTTGTGAGTCCTGACACAATGAGCCTCTAGCTACCTCTTGCCCGACAAGCATGCTTGTAATTTTGGTTTCTTTGAATCCAATTGTTTCCAACTACCTGTTTACTGAATGTTTCATGTGTGCTATAGGCTGTACACAAAGTTTCTTTTTGCTACCGTCTGGTGTTAATAAACTACCTGGAACTATTGTTATGTTAATGGTTAGTAAGATCTGTGTACGCACATGATGTGCCCTAGCTTGGACACTAATATGGTTATAGTTCACAATCAAACTTTCCCTATCCAACTATATTTTAGACTTTTGTACTTCTATACAATACTTATATGCATATGAGACTATAAAAATGCCTGCACTTGACATACGTATACTGACTATTATGTTCTGTTTTGTCTTTATCTGCATACATGTACAATAACACGTATAATTATATCAGGGATGAAAATAAGTATTTTATCACTGGCTAAACTTTGTCAGGTCATTTTCAATGTTGACCAGCCATCAGCAAATGATGACCTGGCCACTCACAGCCAGACGTCACATGTCCGCAGGGGTGAAAATAAGTATTTTATCATTGTGTCAAATCATTTTCAATGTTCACCTGCCACCAATGAATGTACCTGATAGCCTGTCGTCATAATCATAATTATGTCTTATTGATTTTTGTTTTGATGTTTATAATCGTAATAATAATATTATGTTATAGTTGTGACACATGCACGAGTGCCACATGGGATATATTGGCTCTAAGTTCGAGCTAAACCAGTCTAAAGTCCACTGACTGTCTATTAAACTCAAAAGCACCAAAGAGTAGAAACATATCTTTCTGATCTAGCCAGTATGGAGTCAGGACTGATGATACTTCTCATAAGAGCACTGCCACTTCTTGGATAGGTTCTTGCTTTGAACTGCTTGCATCAATGGCACTGGGATGCACTCAGTTTTCTTGAACTAGCTACGTAGATACATGCATGTACGTAGATAGATCTAGTAGCTCTACAAATTATTGCTGATTCGCCTTTTTCGCACACATGGCAGATAATTAATTTTCTGAGCATGCGCAATTGTTGTCCGGCCAGATGGCAGTTCATGCAGTACAAATAGACGGCCAAGCAGGCTATATGCTCAGATTTTGGCCGGTGGCCGGCTGTTATTTTCATCCCTGTATATATATTGTAGCACTTAGTAGAAAGTTATGCACTTGTAATACAGCTATTTATCCGAGCTGCTAAAGAGGCCGTACGGGTGGAATATTTCTCGGGTGTAAAATTTCGTGCAATTCAATATTTTGTCTTTATTGTGAGGGCATACAAAGCCTTCCACGGGTTCTAATTTTCAGGTTCTGCAGCCACCCACGAAAAACGCAAAATTAAAAACACCACGAAATTTTCTGCGTGCACGGTATATATAATTATTGTCAGTGCAGACGTATATAGCTTACATGCATGTAGTTATAGCTGAGTGTGCCTGGCCTAGTAGCAACACGTATACGTAACTATAAAAACGAGACTGATCATGTAGATTGTGGATTTTTGTAAAATTCTCATTTTGAATCCATCTACCTGCCACAGAGAGTGGGAGGGCAGGTTGCTATTGGTCCAAGAAATCCTCGATGAATGGCTCAAAGTGCAGGCCACCTGGCTCTATCTCGAGCCCATCTTCTCCTCCCCTGATATCATGGCCCAGATGCCGGAGGAAGGCCATACACGTATTATTACTTTAGCTGCTATATTCTGCGTATACTACCCTGTGACTAGGTTCCCTGCAGTTAGATAGTTTCTTAGTGTACGCTAGTACTCCTACTACACTTACATACATCGTGTGAAAACACAAATTCTCATTTCAATTTTTGCAATTGCATCAAATTTCTAAGTTCTACTCTTCTACACTAGTCTATTTCTACATGAGTTTCTCAGTTCTCGACAGTACGTTTCCACTGAAACACTGGCACTTAACGACGACCGAGTCCATACTTCACTCCGTACTTTAGTGCTGTTGGTCCGTACTTCTTCACTCCTCTTGCCACCTTCCTGGCTATGCGCCTCCATCCTTGCACCTTAGCTGGAATCTGCTCTCGAGCAAAGAACTCCTGAAGGTCTGCTTCCTCGCCGTCATCGTCTTCATCTTGGAGTTGGGCAAGGAAGGACTCCATTTGAGCAGCATGGTCGTCTTGCTCAGAGGCTTCTTCTTGCTCCATCAGTTTGTTCAGAAATGCCTCAATTTCAGCATCTTCATTCTCAGTAGGAGCAGCGTAAGCCACACTGGCTGTGAGGGCAACAAATGCCATGACGAGAATAGCCACCTTCATGTTTGAGCGTTTCTTGAGTCGGTTGTAAGTAGTTGGATGAGTTTGAGGAATGGTTATTCTGTGGCAGTCGTGTCGTGTTTTTATAGACATGCAAGAGGACGCAATGTTGTACAGACAAGTACATGCACGTATAGTGTATATAATTATGCATGTTGGCTGCTGTATAGATTCTGTGTATGGTACCTCAAGCTTAGGTTCCCTTTATCCATATGTTTGTCTGTATACTCTATTACTATTGCTATACATGCACCGTTGTTGTGAGTCCTGACACAATGAGCATCTAGCTACCTCTTGCCCGACAAGCATGCTTGTAATTTTGGTTTCTTTGAATCCAATTGTTTCCAACTACCTGGAACTATTGTTATGTTAATGATTAGTAAGATCTGTGTACGCACATGATGTGCCCTTGCACACTAATATGGTTATAATTCACAATCAAATCAAACGTTCCCTATTCAACTATAATTATTTTAGACTTTTGTACTCGACTAACTTCTATACAATACGTACATGTATACGTATACATGAGACTATAAAATGCTTACACATGATACTGACTATTCTTGTTTTATTTGCATGCATATACAATATATCATGTCACAGTATACCATAGTGATAAAAGTTATATGCACGATACAAACTAATGGTATTTATGCGAACGGCTAAAGAGGCTAATTGTCAGTGCATACGTATAGCTTACATGTAGTTATAATTATAGCTGTGCCTGGCTGCCTATAGAGCAATACCTATATACGTAAGACTGATAGTTTGTTGATTCTTGCTCATTTTGGATACAAAATGAGCAAGAATGTTCTGTTTTGTCTTTATCTGCATACATGTACAATAACACGTATAATTATATCAGGGATGAAAATAAGTATTTTATCACTGGCTGAACTTTGTCAGGTCATTTTCAATGTTGACCGGCCATCAGCAAAATTAATGATGACCTGGCACTCACAGCCAGACGTCACATATCCGCAGGGGTGAAAATAAGTATTTTATCATTGTGTCAAGTCATTTTCAATGTTCACCTGCCACCAATGAAAGGACCTGATAGCCTGTCGTCATAATCATAATTATGTCTTATTGATTTTTGTTTTGATGTTTATAATCGTAATAATAATATTATGTTATAGTTGTGACACATGCACGAGTGCCACATGGGATATATTGGCTCAGTAGTGACTTAGGCCCGAGGGCCGCAGGCCTCGAGGGCAAAGGGTACTGAGCCAATATATTCCATGTGCGCACGAGTGAGCTGTGTAGCAACTGATTTGTTGCATTCCTTGTGCATTCCTTTCCGTGTACACATCACTCCTTTTATAGGACAACTAGTTTCAACTACTTGTGGTGGCTGTGGAATGCACCAGACGCATGAAAAACGTTTTCTGCATGCCTACCACTGAATCTGTTTAACAGTGTTATACTATAAAAGGGACCGTTTCAGGTTACTGGGTGGACGGTGGGCTTTAGGTAACTTCAGCCATACTATGCCAGTATCTAGATAGTGGCACAGTTCAAGGCTTGACCTGTGCCATATGGCAGATATTGGCACAATGTTTCCTTTGATCTGCCCACTTAAAATACAACAAAGTAGTATAAAGCACAACTCATAAAACCAGACTCTAAGTTCGAGCTAAAGCAGTCTAGAGTCCACTGACTGTCTATTAAACTCAAAAGCACCAAAGAGTAGAAACATGTCTTTCTGGTCTAGCCAGTCATGGAGTCAGGACTGATGATACTTCTCATAAGAGCACTGCCACTTCTTGTCTCTTTGGATAGGTTCTTGCTTTGAACTGCTTGCATCAATGGCACTGGGATGCACTCAATTTTCTTGAACTAGCTACGTAGATACATGCATGTACGTAGATAGATCTAGTAGCTCTACAAATTATTGCTGATTCGCCTTTTTTGCACACATGGCAGATAATTAATTTTCTGAGCATGCGCAGTTGTTGTCCAGTAGTTCATGCAGTACAATAGACGGCCAAGCAGGCTATATGCTCAGATTTTGGCCGGTGGCCGGCTGTTATTTTCATCCCTGTATATATTGTAGCACTTAATAGAAAGTTATGCACTTGTAATACAGCTATTTATGCAAGCTGCTAAAGAGGCTACCATACGGTTGGAATATTTCTCGGGTGTAAAATTTTGTGCAATTCAATATTTTGTCTTTATTATGAGGGCATACGAAGCCTTCCACGAGTTCTAATTTTCAGGTTCTGCAGCCACCCACGAAAAATAAAAAACACCACGAAATTTTCTACGTGCACGGTATATATATTATTGTCAGTGCAGACGTATATAGCTTACATGTAGTTATAGCTGAGTGTGCCTGGCCTAGTAGCAACACGTATACGTAACTATAAAAACGAGACTGATCATGTAGATTGTGGATTTTTGTAAAATTCTCATTTTGAATCCATCTACCTGCCACAGAGAGTGGGAGGGCAGGTTGCTATTGGTCCAAGAGATCCTCGATGAATGGCTCAAAGTGCAGGCCACCTGGCTCTATCTCGAGCCCATCTTCTCCTCCCCTGATATCATGGCCCAGATGCCGGAGGAAGGCCATACACGTATTATTACTTTAGCTGCTATATTCTGCGTATACTACCCTATGACTAGGTTCCCTGCAGTTAGATAGTTTCCTAGTGTACGCTAGTACTCCTACTACACTTACATACATCGTGTGAAAACACAAATTCTCATTTCAATTTTTGCAATTGCATCAAATTTCTAAGTTCTACCCTTCTACACTAGTCTATTTCTACATGAATTTCTCAGTTCTCGACAGTACGTTTCCACTGAAACACTGGCACTTAACGACGACCGAGTCCATACTTCACTCCGTACTTTAGTGCTGTTGGTCCATACTTCTTCACTCCTCTTGCCACCTTCCTGGCTATGCGCCTCCATCCTTGCACCTTAGCTGGAATCTGCTCTCGAGCAAAGAACTCCTGAAGGTCTGCTTCCTCGCTGTCATCGTCTTCATCTTGGAGTTGGGCAAGGAAGGACTCCATTTGAGCAGCATGGTCGTCTTGCTCAGAGGCTTCTTCTTGCTCCATCAGTTTGTTTAGAAATGCCTCAATTTCAGCATCTTCATTCTCAGTAGGAGCAGCGTAAGCCACACTGCCTGTGAGGGCAACAAATGCCAGGACGAGAATAGCCACCTTCATGTTTGAGCGTTTCTTGAGTCGGTTGTAAGTAGTTGGATGAGTTTGAGGAATGGTTATTCTGTGGCAGTCGTGTCGTGTTTTTATAGACAAGAGGATGCAATGTTGTACAGACAAATACACGTATAGTGTATATAATTATGCATGTTGGCTGCTATATAGATTCTGTGTATGGTACCTCAGGCTTAGGTTCCCTTCATCCATATGTGTGTCTGTATAGTCTATTACTATTGCTATACATGTACCCTTGTTATTGACAGTGAGCCTCTAGCTACCTCTTTCCCTGCTTGTAATTTTGGTTTCTTTGAATCCAATTGTTTCCAACTACCTGGAACTATTGTTATGTTAATGATTAGTAAGATCTGTGTACGCACATGATGTGCCCTTGGCACACTAATATGGTTATAATTCACAATCAAATCAAACGTTCCCTATTTTAGACTTTTGTACTCGACTAACTTCTATACAATACGTACATGTATACGTATACATGAGACTATAAAATGCTTACACATGATACTGACTATTCTTGTTTTATTTGCATGCATATACAATATATCATGTCACAGTATACCATAGTGATAAAAGTTATATGCACGATACAAACTAATGGTATTTATGCGAGCGGCTAAAGAGGCTATTATTGTCAGTGCATACGTATAGCTTACATGTAGTTATATAGCTGTGCCTGGCTGCCTATAGTAGCAATACCTATATACGTAAGACTGGTAGTTTGTTGATTCTTGCTCATTTTGAATCCAAAATGAGCAAGAATGTTCTGTTTTGTCTTTATCTGCATACATGTACAATAACACGTATAATTATATCAGGGATGAAAATAAGTATTTTATCACTGGCTGAACTTTGTCAGGTCATTTTCAATGTTGACCGGCCATCAGCAAATGATGACCTGGCACTCACAGCCAGACGTCACATATCCGCAGGGGTGAAAATAAGTATTTTATCATTGTGTCAAGTCATTTTCAATGTTTACCTGCCACCAATGAAAGGACCTGATAGCCTGTCGTCATAATCATAATTATGTCTTATTGATTTTTGTTTTGATGTTTATAATCGTAATAATAATATTATGTTATAGTTGTGACACATGCACGAGTGCCACATGGGATATAATTATTGGCTCAGTAGTGACTTAGGCCCGAGGGCCGCAGGCCTCGAGGGCAAAGGGTACTGAGCCAATATATTCCATGTGCGCACGAGTGAGCTGTGTAGCAACTGATTTGTTGCATTCCTTGTGCATTCCTTTCCGTGTACACATCACTCCTTTTATAGGACAACTAGTTTCAACTACTTGTGGTGGCTGTGGAATGCACCAGACGCATGAAAAACATTTTCTGCATGCCTACCACTGAATCTGTTTAACAGTGTTATTACTATAAAAGGGACCGTTTCAGGTTACTGGGTGGACGGTGGGCTTTAGGTAACTTCAGCCATACTATGCCAGTATCTAGATAGTGGCACAGTTCAAGGCTTGACCTATGCCATATGGCAGATATTGGCACAGTGTTTCCTTTGATCTGCCCACTCAAAATGCAACAAAGTAGTATAAAGCACAACTCATAAAACCAGACTCTAAGTTCGAGCTAAACCAGTCTAGAGTCCACTGACTGTCTATTAAACTCAAAAGCACCAAAGAGTAGAAACATGTCTTTCTGGTGTAGCCAGTCATGGAGTCAGGACTGATAATACTTCTCATAAGAGCACTGCCACTTCTTGTCTCTTTGGATAGGTTCTTGCTTTGAACTGCTTGCATCAATGGCACTGGGATGCACTCAGTTTTCTTGAACTAGCTACGTAGATACATGCATGTACGTAGATAAATCTAGTAGCTCTACAAATTATTGCTGATTCGCCTTTTTTGCACACATGGCAGATAATTAATTTTCTGAGCATGCGCAGTTGTTGTCCAGTAGTTCATGCAGTACAATAGACGGCCAAGCAGGCTATATGCTCAGATTTTGGCCGGTGGCCGGCTGTTATTTTCATTCCTGTATATATTGTAGCACTTGATAGAAAGTTATGCACTTGTAATACAGCTATTTATGCGAGCTGCTAAAGAGGCTACCATACGGTTGGAATATTTCTCGGGTGTAAAATTTTGTGCAATTCAATATTAATTTTTGTCTTTATTATGAGGGCATACAAAGCCTTCCACGGGTTCTAATTTTCAGGTTCTGCAGCCACCCACGAAAAACGCGAAATTAAAAACACCACAAAATTTTCTACGTGCACGGTATATATATTATTGTCAGTGCAGACGTATATAGCTTACATGTAGTTATAGCTGAGTGTGCCTGGCCTAGTAGCAACACGTATACGTAACTATAAAAATGAGACTGATCATGTAGATTGTGGATTTTTGTAAAATACTCATTTTGAATCCATCTACCTGCCACATAGAGTGGGAGGGCAAGTTGCTATTGGTTCAAGAGATCCTCGATGAATGGCTCAAAGTGCAGGCCACCTGGCTCTATCTCGAGCCCATCTTCTCCTCCCCTGATATCATGGCCCAGATGCCGGAGGAAGGCCATACACGTATTATTACTTTAGCTGCTATATTCTGCGTATACTACCCTATGACTATAGGTTCTCTGCAGTTAGATAGTTTTTTAGTGTACACTAGTACTCCTACTACACTTACATACATCATGTGAAAACACAAATTCTCATTTCAATTTTTGCATTTGCATCAAATTTCTAAGTTCTACTCTTCTACACTAGTCTATTTCTACATGAGTTTCTCAGTTCTCGACAGTACGTTTCCACTGAAACACTGGCACTTAACGACGACCGAGTGCCCTTACTACACTTGGTCCATACTTCACTCCGTACTTTAGTGCTGTTGGTCCGTACTTCTTCACTCCTCTTGCCACACTCCTGGCTATGCGCCTCCATCCTTGCACCTTAGCTAGGATCTGCTCTCGAGCAAAGAACTCCTGAAGGGCTGCTTCCTCGCCGTCATCATCTTCATCTTGGAGTTGGGCAAGGAAGGACTCCATTTGAGCAGCATGGTCGTCTTGCTCAGAGGCTTCTTCTTGCTCCATCAGTTTGTTTACAAATGCCTCAATTTCAGCATCTTCATTCTCAGTAGGAGCAGTGTAAGCCACACTGGCTGTGAGGGCAACAAATGCCATGACGAGAATAGCCACCTTCATGTTTGAGCGTTTCTTGAGTCGGTTGTAAGTAGTTGGATGAGTTTGAGGAATGGTTATTCTGTGGCAGTCGTGTCGTGTTTTTATAGACATGCAAGAGGACGCAATGTTGTACAGACAAATACACGTATAGTGTATATAATTATGCATGTTGGCTGCTGTATAGATTCTGTGTATGGTACCTCAAGCTTAGGTTCCCTTCATCAACAATAGGTTCCATATGTTTGTCTGTATACTCTATTACTATTGCTATACATGCACCGTTGTTGTGAGTCCTGACACAATGAGCCTCTAGCTACCTCCTGCCCGACAAGCATGCTTGTAATTTTGGTTTCTTTGAATCCAATTGTTTCCAACTACCTGTTTACTGAATGTTTCATGTGTGCTAGGCTGTACACAAAGTTTCTTTTTGCTACCGTCTGGTGTTAATAAACTACCTGGAACTATTGTTATGTTAATGGTTAGTAAGATCTGTGTACACACATGATGTGCCCTAGCTTGGACACTAATATGGTTATAGTTCACAATCAAACTTTTCCTATCCAACTATCTTTTGTACTTCTATACAATACTTATATGCATATGGACTATAAAAATGCCTGCACTTGACATACGTATACTGACTATTATGTTCTGTTTTGTCTTTATCTGCATACATGTACAATAACACGTATAATTATATCAGGGATGAAAATAAGTATTTTATCACTGGCTGAACTTTGTCAGGTCATTTTCAATGTTGACCGGCCATCAGCAAATGATGATCTGGCACTCACAGCCAGACGTTCCATGTCCGCAGGGGTGAAAATAAGTATTTTATCATTGTGTCAAGTCATTTTCAATGTTCACCTGCCACCAATGAATGGACCTGATAGCCTGTCGTCATAATCATAATTATGTCTTATTGATTTTTTGTTTTGATGTTTAGAATCGTAATAATAATAAATTATTATAGTAGTATAAAGCACAACTCATAAAACCAGACTCTAAGTTCGAGCTAAACCAGTCTAAAGTCCACTGACTGTCTATTGAACTCAAAAGCACCAAAGAGTAGAAACATGTCTTTCTGGTCTAGCCAGTCATGGAGTCAGGACTGATGATACTTCTCATAAGAGCACTGCCACTTCTTGTCTCTTTGGATAGGTTCTTGCTTTGAACTGCTTGCATCAATGGCACTGGGATGCACTCAGTTTTCTTGAACTAGCTACGTAGATACATGCATGTATGTAGATAGATTTAGTAGCTCTACAAATTATTGCTGATTCGCCTTTTTTGCACACATGGCAGATAATTAATTTTCTGAGCATGCGCAGTTGTTGTCCAGTAGTTCATGCAGTACAATAGACGGCCAAGCAGGCTATATGCTCAGATTTTGGCCGGTGGCCGGCTATTATTTTCATCCCTGTATATATATTGTAGCACTTAGTAGAAAGTTATGCACTTGTAATACAGCTATTTATGTGAGCTGCTAAAGAGGCTACCATACGGTTGGAATATTTCTCGGGTGTAAAATTTTGTGCAATTCAATATTTTGTCTTTATTATGAGGGCATACAAAGCCTTCCACGGGTTCTAATTTTCAGGTTCTGCAGCCACCCACGAAAAACGCAAAATTAAAAACACCACGAAATTTTCTACGTGCATGGTATATATATTATTGTCAGTGCAGACGTATATAGCTTACATGTAGTTATAGCTGAGTGTGCCTGGCCTAGTAGCAACACGTATACGTAACTATAAAAACGAGACTGATCATGTAGATCGTGGATTTTTGTAAAATACTCATTTTGAATCCATCTACCTGCCACAGAGAGTGGGAGGGCAAGTTGCTATTGGTCCAAGAGATCCTCGATGAATGGCTCAAAGTGCAGGCCACCTGGCTTTATCTCGAGCCCATCTTCTCCTCCCCTGATATCATGGCCCAGATGCCGGAGGAAGGCCATACACGTATTATTACTTTAGCTGCTATATTCTGCGTATACTACCCTATGACTAGGTTCCCTGCAGTTAGATAGTTTCCTAGTGTACGCTAATAGTACTCCTACTACATACATCGTGTGAAAACACAAATTCTCATTTCAATTTTTGCATTTGCATCAAATTTCTAAGTTCTACTCTTCTACACTAGTCTATTTCTACATGAGTTTCTCAGTTTTCGACAGTACGTTACCACTGAAACACTGGCACTTAACGACGACCGAGTGCCCTTACTACACTTGGTCCATACTTCACTCCGTACTTTAGTGCTGTTGGTCCGTACTTCTTCACTCCTCTTACCACACTCCTGGCTATGCGCCTCCATCCTTGCACCTTAGCTCGGATCTGCTCTCGAGCAAAGAACTCCTGAAGGTCTGCTTCCTCGCCGTCATCATCTTCATCTTGGAGTTGGGAAAGGAAGGACTCCATTTGAGCAGCATGGTCGTCTTGCTCAGAGGCTTCTTCTTGCTCCATCAGTTTGTTCAGAAATGCCTCAATTTCAGCATCTTCATTCTCAGTAGGAGCAGCGTAAGCCACACTGGCTGTGAGGGCAACAAATGCCATGACGAGAATAGCCACCTTCATGTTTGAGCGTTTCTTGAGTCGGTTGTAAGTAGTTGGATGAGTTTGAGGAATGGTTATTCTGTGGCAGTCGTGTCGTGTTTTTATAGACATGCAAGAGGACGCAATGTTGTACAGACAAATACACGTATAGTGTATATAATTAAGCATGTTGGCTGCTGTATAGATTCTGTGTATGGTACCTCGGGCTTAGGTTCCCTTTATCCATATGTTTGTCTGTATACTCTATTACTCTTGCTATACATGTACCCTTGTTGTGGGTTGTTGTGGGTTATTGACAGTGAGCCTCTAGCTACCTCTTTCCCGACGAGCATGCTTGTAATTTTGGTTTCTTTGAATCCAATTGTTTCCAACTACCTGGAACTATTGTTATGTTAATGGTTAGTAAGATCTGTGTACGCACATGATGTGCCCTTGCACACTAATATGGTTATAATTCACAATCAAATCAAACGTTCCCTATTCAACAATATTGTACTCGACTAACTTCTATACAATACGTACATGTATACGTATACATGAGACTATAAAATGCTTACACATGATACTGACTATTCTTGTTTTATTTGCATACATGCATGTATAATATCATGTCACAGTATACTATAGTGATAAAAGTTATATGCACGATACAAACTAATGCTATGTATGCGAGCGGCTTAAAGAGGCTATTATTGTCAGTGCATACGTATAGCTTACATGTAGTTATATAGCTGTGCCTGGCTGCCTAGTAGCAACACGTATATACGTAAGACTGATAGATTGTTGATTCTTGCTCATTTTGAATCCATCCACCCGTCACAGAGAGTGGGAAGGAAAGTTGCTATTGGTCCAAGAAATCCTCGATGAATGGCTCAAGGTGCAGGCCACCTGGCTCTATCTGGAGCCCATCTTCTCCTCCCCTGATATCATGGCCCAGATGCCAGAGGAAGGCCGTCGCTTCACTCAGGTTGACAAGAACTGGAGGGACATTATCAAGGCTTCCGAGTCGGTCAGTACATGCACTATAACAATCAAATACATCTAGTTCTATGGTTACTATTATAACTTGCGTAATTAAGTTATAATAGTAACCATAGAACTAGATGTATTGTGCTGTTTCACTTGAAATATTTATAGTTCCTGGCTTGTGGTAGCTAGTACACCTGTCTTGCTGCAAGCAAGCCAATTTAGTTTTGTTATTCTCATAATTTGATTGTTTTCTCTTCATAAACACAGGACCACCATTGTCTTGTGGTCGTAACCATCGACAAGATGCTTGAAAGACTCAAAAAATCCAACGAACTATTGGAGCTCATTCTGAAAGGCCTCAACGAATATCTCGAGAAAAAGAGACTCTATTTTCCGCGATTTTTCTTTCTCTCCAACGATGAGATGTTGGAAATCCTCTCAGAAACAAAGGACCCTACACGGTAACTACTATTGTCATGGCAACAGTATAAATGTATTTGTACTACCGTATTTATTCGATTTAACGTGATATTAACTTTTGCAAGACTATGCATGTGTACATAAAACAAATGATGGTGCTATTTATAATCGATAAAATGTTCAAATGTCGCATAATTAGAGGATCACCTTAAATAAGTACTGTAGTCTTTTATTATGTTGAATTAATTGCTATGCTAACAATTTCATTCTCTCTGAACAGAGTCCAGCCGCATCTCAAGAAGTGTTTTGAGGGCATAGCAAAGCTCTCGTTCACAGAAGACCTGGACATTACTCACATGAAGAGCAGTGAGGGGGAGATAGTCCCACTCTGTGAGGTTATCTCTACATCCAAGGCTCGTGGTCAAGTCGAGAAATGGCTACTCGAACTAGAAACCATTATGTCCACTTCTATACACAAGGTAGCTATTATTGTCTGTAGTGCTTATGTAACAATAGTGTATTCAAGATGTATCTAGGCGCAACTATGCCATATTTGCAGTAGGAATCAAAGCGCTGGTTTTCTTGAAAAAATCCCATCCATATATACATTATAAAAAAACACTTTAGGAAAATCATAATTATATGTGTATGTCCACGTACATAGGCCTTTGCAGGCTCACCAGTAACACACATACATTGTACATGTAACACCGGTTCACTCAAGTTGTTATCTCCTTGTATAGGTGATTCAAGAGTCTATGCTGGCCTACACAGTGTCAGAGCGTACCAGCTGGGTCATTAACTGGCCAGGTCAAGCCGTCCTCTGTGTATCACAGAAATACTGGACTGACTATGTCCACGAGTCCATCAGAAATGGACAACAGGTAAATATTTTTCTTAAAATTGAAAACATTGTCTTTAGCATGTACAGTACATGTACATGCACGTAAGTGACAGATTGTAGAAATCGATATGCATAATTATGATAGACATTGCGTGTCAACAAAGGCCAACCACTATACAACGCTTTGTTCCTCAAAGGTGTTCGTTATAAAGCATTTTTAAGGGGTTCCACTGTACGTACATGTAGTAGCCTCAAAATCAAGGCTGGCACACTACTATACATTAGTATAAATTGACCATAGAGATACGTATACTGGGTGAATAATTATGTGTACCTAACAGTCGCTTTGTACGTATGTATTTCATCATGTACATATCCATCCTTTCCCTTATAGGCTTTGGAGACGTATCTTGAGAAGAACAACTCTCAGATTGATGCCATTGTCAAGTTGGTGAGGGGCAAGCTGAACAAGCAGAACAGGACTACACTCGGTGCTTTAGTGGTGCTCGATGTGCACTCACGAGACGTCATGGTCAAACTAGTCAAAGAGAGTGAGTTAATGTATTTTCTAGTTCGGAATCTAAACCTTGAATGTTTTTCATCCAGTTAGAGGGGTTTAGGCTTCTGTCAGGTAGGGGGGCAGCCAACCCCAGAACATTTGCTAACAACTCTTGCCAAAATTACAATGTTATACATGTATGTACGTATTCTTATTTAAAAGTGGGGGGGGGCTGGACTCTGCTTATTCAGGCTCTGCACGTACATGTACATGTCTGTATACGTTACTATTGACTGGTCTATTCTATGCAAAGACAGAAATCTGAACTTCTCATTGTTCTATTTTTTTGTATAATAATTATGATAAACATTGTGTCATGTGATCTTATACTCTGCCAGAGGTGACTAGTGAGAATGATTTTGAGTGGCTGAGTCAAATGCGCTACTATTGGGAGGAGGAAAATATTATCACTCGTATGATCAACTCTCACTTGGCCTACGGTTACGAATATCTCGGAAATTCCGGTCGTCTTGTTATCACACCACTGACGGATAGATGCTACCGTACCTTATTTGGTGCTCTTCATCTTCATTTGGGTGGAGCTCCCGAAGGTCCTGCTGGTACGGGAAAAACTGAGACAGTCAAAGATCTGGCCAAGGCTGTGGCTAAACAGGTGACTATCATCTCTGTATGCCAGTGCGTAGTTTTCATGCATGTATCTTTTTTAAATGGCTATTCGTAAATTATGGTTTGAAAATTCTCGAAAATGATCTAAATTTCCCAGTTTCAGAAAATAACCCAAGTTACATGTATAGTTATATCGTTACTCCCAAGATTTCACTTCTAATTGTAGTTACAGGTTTTGTTTCATTCCTCTGTAGTGTGTTGTGTTCAACTGCTCTGATGGTCTCGACTATATTGCCCTGGGCAAGTTCTTCAAAGGTCTTGCCTCTTGTGGTGCATGGTCCTGTTTCGATGAGTTCAACCGAATCGATCTGGAAGTGTTGTCTGTGGTAGCCCAGCAGATTATGACCATACAGCGTGGTATTAACGCTGGTGCTACCATGTTATTGTTTGAGGGCACTGAGATTAAACTGGACCCAACCTGCTCTGTGTTCATCACCATGAACCCTGGATATGCCGGTAAGCTGCGTACGTAGCAACTGAGGTGTTGGTTTCCTGTAAATAATTTATACATGTACATGTAAACCGTGTTCGCAATTGGCTGTTGAAAATCTACGAAATTTTCCCATCTTTTAAGCGTCAGTAATTATTGTTTTCATTATCTGTATAGGTCGCTCTGAGTTACCTGACAATCTGAAAGCTCTCTTCAGACCTGTAGCCATGATGGTGCCTGATTACGCTATGATTGCCGAGATTGTGCTCTATTCTTGTGGCTTCTTCAATGCACGTCCGCTCTCCGTGAAAATCGTGGCCACCTATCGACTCTGCTCTGAGCAGCTCTCTTCTCAGCATCATTACGATTACGGCATGCGTGCTGTAAAATCTGTATTAACTGCAGCTGGTAATCTTAAATTAAAGTATCCAGAGGAAAATGAGGACATTTTAATGTTGAGATCAATTCGTGATGTCAATTTACCCAAGTTTTTGTCACATGATTTACCACTTTTCGCCGGTATCACGTCTGATTTATTCCCTGGTGTAACTCTACCTGAACCAGATTATTCGCTTCTCTTGCCGGCTATTAAAGACAACTGTGAAAAAATGAACTTGCAAAGAACTGAAGTTTTTGAGGGGAAGATTTTGCAGATCTACGAAATGATGGTTGTCCGTCATGGTTTCATGATTGTTGGTGAACCATTTGGTGGCAAGACATGTGCTTACAGAGTGTTGGCCGGTGCTCTGTCTGATATCTGTGAAAAGGTACGTGCATGTATGTACATACTACTATTGCACATTGAGTATAGGCTCCCTCTTTAACACGTAGTGCTAGGGGTGAATTAGCTATATGGCCATGAGTTAGCAAAATTATTCTACATATGTACAATTTATGTGTACATGTATACACAATGTGTACAGTTTCTATAGTCTCTATTCAACGGGAAATTTAGCGAGATTATACTGGCTGTACTACATGCCCCTCAATACACCCACACACACACACACATGCACACACACACCCACTCATGCAGGGTTTGGGAGATGAACAGAAGGTCATCATTACAGTCATCAATCCCAAGTCCATCACCATGGGCCAACTCTACGGATCATTTGACCCTATCTCCCACGAGTGGTCTGATGGTATTCTCGCCGTCAGCTACAGAGCTTTTGCTTCTTCTCAAGTACGTTAACACTTTGTGCATACATGTACCTGCTGTATTATTTTCTGCAGTATGGTAACATTAATTTTATAGATGTATTCTTGTCTTTATACGTACACATGTTAATAGACTCCGGATCGTAAGTGGCTCATCTTTGATGGCCCAGTGGATGCTATTTGGATTGAGAACATGAACACTGTACTGGATGACAACAAAAAGGTGCAGCTAGTATAATTACATTATACATAGCTACTGAGCTGATACATGTACTTTTTATTATTGTATAATTTATACAGAACTTTAAATACATACGTTGTACTTATCACGGACAATCTGTATGTGAGAGCTGTGTAAATTATACAAGTTAAATTGTCTTTTATTAATATTCCATTTACCCATGCAAAGCTTTGCCTGATGAGCGGTGAAATTATCCAACTCTCTTCCACCACTAACCTCATATTTGAGCCCATGGATCTAGAGGTGGCCTCTCCAGCCACTGTGTCTCGATGTGGCATGATCTACATGGAACCCTCCATGCTTGGATGGGAGCCTCACCTGCTCTCCTGGCTCAATACACTACCACCAGCACTTACTGACGACCATAAAGAGTTGATTGCGTCACTCTATAAGAGAATGGTGCCTACTTTGTTGGACTTTGTACGCAAATCAGGCTTCAAGGTATATACATGTAGTACAGAATTTGTATATTAGCTACAATGCGTACATTTGCTGCTACTGTACTTATACACGTACATTTATGCTGTCGTTCTAATTAAAAATGTGTGCATAATAATAGATACTGTACGTATATATACTGCTACGTTTTTTAAAAGATAGAGTGTCCACTATTCTTTTCACCTTCACATGCATAGGAGCTAAGTCAAACCACTGATGCCAACCTGGTCCATTCCCTCATGAATATTCATGAGAGTCAGCTGGATGAGTTCAAAGATGAGGCAACATTTCAGAAACTAAATCTCATGCCCAAACAAGTAGAGTCCTGGCTCATGGTGCGTATATTGTGTGTCCTCTACCTATACACACACACACATATATATACACGTACTAAGCATTTGATTATGATTATTGTTCTTCAGTACTATCCATATAAGTATGCGTTACTGAACGTATCATCGCTATACTGCCATGCTTCTGTTATGTATCTACATGTATATAGGGCACCTACTTATTTGCTCTGGTCTGGTCCATCGGAGCTAGCACTGCCACTGGGGGTAGGAGAGAATTCAATTTCATATTAAGAGAGATCACGACTGGACCTCTACTACCGGAAACAAAGTGAGAAATATACAACACACAATTGGAACTTGTCATTGACCAGTGCATGCTCTATATAGGGAGCAATACCATCTCTACGAGAGCTGTGGTGCCCCCACCAAACCTTTCCCAGTTCCATTTCCAGAGGATGGGGAGGTCTATGACTATCGCTTTCTCAAAGAAGATTCTGGGTCATGGGTGCTCTGGGCTGACGAACTCAAAGATGTTTCTCCAATCCCTAAAGACATTCCTTTCAACTCTATTATTATTCCGACGGTTGATACTATACGGTACACGTACCTCATGGATATGTTGGTCAAGCACGGGAAGCCCTGCCTGTTTGTGGGGCCAACCGGTACAGGAAAGTCTGTTTACATCCAAGTAAGTGTCCTGGTACACAGTACAGTAGACAAATACATCTGTGCGCAATACAGTTTCGCTATGATAATTACAGGTATTATTATCAATTATATGTAAGGCCAAAATTAAGTCGTGATATTTATATTTTCAAAGAGAATTGCTCACTACTTTTAAAATATTCGCATCCAGCTTTCCTAATGACTGATTTATTTCAACTAGAGTTTGCTTGTTGTATTTTTTCTTATAGACTCATTTTGTGTGATTTCTGCTATAGGACTTTGTTCTGAACAAGCTACCCAAGGACGTGTACAAGCCAGTCCTCATCAATTTCTCTGCCCAGACTAGCGCCAACCAGACTCAGAACATTATCCTCTCAAAGCTGGACAAGAGGAGAAAGGGAGTCTTTGGCCCACCCATGGGCTGGAAAACAGTTAGTAGCTCTGTGTTTTAGAGTGTATGTACTTATTTTGTCGCTGATGTAACTGCATTGTAATTATAGCTTATAATGTGAATTGTCCATTGATTTCTTTAATAAATTACGCACATGCAGAAGGTGACATGTGCGTATACCAATAACTTAGTTTTCATTGCGTTAGTCTCTTCTCTCTCATTGCACATTAACACCACGCACGCAAAGGTTGTGTTTGTGGATGATCTCAACATGCCAGCCCGTGAGGAGTATGGGGCCCAGCCACCCATCGAGCTACTCAGACAATGGCAGGACCACTGGAACTGGTACGACCTCAAGGAAAACACAAAGGTGAGAGTTTTGGGCTACTCACATGTACATTGAATGTACATGTACTTACATTGCGTGTGTGTTTGACAAGAATCAATTGTTTATAACTTGAGTTTATTTCTGTAGATGAACCTGGTAGACATTGTTCTGATAGCCGCCATGGGTCCCCCTGGTGGGGGTAGGAACCCGGTCACTTCTCGCTTTCTGAGGCATTTCAATACCATCACCATTAATGAGTTCGATGACTCCACAATGAAGCTCATCTTCAGGTACGTGTGTGTACAGTGTAGCATTATTATTATCCATTCAGCAAAATTAGCGTAGTCAGGATGATTTTGAGTATTCGTAACTGGTGTACAAATAATCTATTTGGGAAGTGTACCATTTTTTTATATTGTAGTATGTACAGTATTTGATCTTGTGAATATCTATAATGGCACTTAATTTATTTGACAATCCCCCTCCCCTAATTTCTGTTGTTCAGTCGTATCATGGACTGGCACTTGTCCAAAGGCTTCAGTGCTGAGGTGAATGAGTTGGGGAGTCAAGTGGTGACTGGGACTATGTCCATGTACAAGAGTGCCATGGTTAACCTGCTGCCTACACCAGCCAAGTCTCACTACCTCTTCAATCTCAGAGATTTCGCTCGTGTTATTCAAGGTGACTACACGTGTAACTAGTCAGTGTGCATGTCTATAAATTCGTAAGCAATTATTTTGTAGTGTTAGCAAATTTTGGGCTTATCCGACATTCATGAGTTTTTAAGATATCTCTAATTATGAGATTGGACATTCCATAATTAATTAAGTTATTATTGTCCTAAGGTACACAATTATTGCTGAAATTTACTATTTTTTAGTTATGCATACATGTATTATTATAATACTTCACATGTGCTCCCAATCATTCCATGCAGGCTTCCTGCTTGGTGATTCCTCTACGCTGAATGACGTGAATGTGTTGAAGAGGCTCTGGGCTCACGAGGTCATGAGGGTGTATTACGATCGTCTCGTGGATGACTCGGACAGAGCATGGCTGGTTAAAAATCTCAAGGAAGTCATGCAGAAAGATTTTGATACCAGCTTTGATGAGCTCTTTACACACCTGGACTTCAACAAGGATGGTACAATCACTTGTTTCACTTTATAAGTATAATTATTATAATATGTACTGCTTGCCTAATAATAATGAAGAAGCCGATTACTAATCATACAAAATTGAATTGGCTTGAGAATCATTGTACATGCATGTAATTAATTGTCTATAGAAAGCCTGTATATGTGTGCGTTGTACTATTTTCCACTCACCCACCCACCCACACACACACACACACACACACACACGCACGCACAGGTGTGGTGGAAGAGGATGATCTTCGTAGTCTCATGTTTTGTGATTTTGTGGATCCCAAGAATGATAATAAACCATATATGGAGGTGTTGGATGTGAACAAACTTCGACTGGTGGTAGAGAACTTCCTGGATGAGTACAACAATGTCAGCAAGAAACCCATGAACCTGGTCATGTTCAGGTGAGCTAACAGCAAACTAATTTCTCTCCATAATTTGTGATCTGTCTGTATGACAAAATACGTTGGTTTTAGTTTTACCACGGTATAGGTGATCGAATGTACTTCATTTGGCCCAGACTGCATACATTGACCTATTGCATTAATAGATGCATGGACTTTGTATTCCGTATTTGGTAAGGACTGCATGTATGAGCTGATAATTTATTTTTCTGTAGGTTTGCTATTGAGCACGTGTGTCGTATCTCCCGTATCATCAAACAGCCACGAGCTCACGCCCTCCTGGTGGGGGTGGGGGGGAGTGGTCGACAGTCACTCACTCGAATGGCAGCATACATGTCCGACTTTGAGGTCTTCCAGGTAAGAAGTTGATGATTACTTTGTCATGGAAAATAGTTAAATACGTATACTCAGGCAATGTAAAGCGAATGGTGTGAAAGTATACATGTATAATTATAATAATTATAGTGTTTTTTTAGTAATCAGTTTAATTGTTATGTACATGTACGTATACCTGATTAGAAAAAACATGGAAACTGAATAAAACGGCTGATTGTACTACTGTGCTGGGGACACAGTACTGACTGACTTTACATGTACCTCCTCCTTAGGTTGAGATCGGCAAAGGCTACACTTCTTTGGAATGGAGGGAGGATCTGAAAAAGATATTTCGTAAAGGTGCTGAGGGTAGCTCACCGGCTGTGTTCTTATTCACAGACACTCAAATCAAACAAGAGAACTTTCTAGAGGACATTGGCAATCTCCTCAATACAGGAGAGGTCCCTAACATGTTTCCTATCGATGAGAAGAACGAAATATGCTCCAAAATGAGACAGATTGACAAGTGAGTTATTGCTTTATGTGCCTATTTTTGCAAGTGTTTTTGGTAACATTTTTTAATTGTACGTACTAGCTCCGTATAGAAATTAAGTATACATGTATAGGCTATATAATAATATTTGTGTGTGGGTAAATCACAAGGTACATGTATATATATAGTACCCATTTGGTTGCCTATTCTTTTCGTACTTTGATCAACCCCACCCCCCACACACACACACAGAGCTCGTGAGAAGTCCAAGCAGACAGACGGTACTCCCCTGGCCCTGTTCAACATGTTCATAGATCGTGTGAGAGAGCAGCTCCATGTGGTACTGGCTATGAGCCCCATTGGAGATGCATTCAGAACCAGGCTCAGAATGTTCCCCTCTCTAGTTAACTGCTGCACCATCGATTGGTTCCAGGTACACAGATACCTACCTACATCTATACAGTGTGTTTATTCTCCATGCATGCACACACACTGTATGCATGTTTCAACGATTTCTGGTTCTTCGTAGTTTGTTTGTGACGAAAGGAAATACTGCATGTATACTACGTGTGAATGCATGTCTATATTACAGTAGTGTTTTGCAAGCATCAAACTCTGCGAATGCTACTGGCTTTGCAAAAATAAGATCGCAAATACTTACAGTACTTACATGACATTCCGATCTTTGCCTGAGTTCGCAAATTTTTCAGTCGCCAAACATTGTAATGCAGTACATGTATATCTTTGCTATGTGTGCCTCACATTGAAATTGAATGATTACTGATTGTTTTTCGTCCCTCTATAGAGTTGGCCCGATGATGCTCTACAGATTGTGGCTCGTCGTTTCCTTGACGACGTAGAAATGGACGACACAGTTAAAGAGTGCTGTGTTGACATGTGCAAAGAGTTTCATCAAACCACGAGAAAACTATCAAGCAAGTTCCTGGCCACTCTACAGAGACACAACTATGTGACACCAACCTCCTACCTCGAGCTCATCTCAACCTACAAGACATTGCTTTCAAAGAAAAGAAGGTATAGTTATACAGTTAGGCTATAAGCTACGTAAATGTACAAGTACGTGTGTTTGTGTATATAGTATGACGTTTTTTGGTCTCTACGCTTTAGTTGTAGTAAAAGCTGGGCCATAGCCATCTCCTTAAACTTTCCTAATACATTGTATCAGGAGTACTCCTGTACATGTAAGTATGCCAGTTCTATAATTATTTCACTGTATATAGTGCGTTTCTATGTTGTATGTATCAGAATCTCCTACTAATGTTTCCTTCCACACACAGTGAGGTGTTGAAGATGAAGCGTCGTTATGAGATGGGTCTGGATAAGCTAGAGTCTGCTGCCTCTCAAGTGGCAGGCATGCAACAGCAACTGGAGGAGCTCCAACCTCAGCTAGAGGAGTCCAGTGTACAGGTACAGTGGTTATACATTGTATAGAGTTTTAGAGTAAAATTTTCACAATTTTTGTTGATGTTGTTTTAGCTGAACAAACTTTCTAAGTAGGGGTATATAATTATGGCGTCTGTTTAGGGCTGTAATGTGTTGTGTATATGTACTGTACTTCAGTTTTGCTTCTCTTCTTACGTAAGATATATACTGATTCAGCTCACTTTCTCAATTGCTTTTAGTGTGATAATTGACCTCCCGTATTCAGGTAGCTCAAATGATTGTGGTGATTGAAAAAGAGTCAAAGGAGGTAGCAAAAAAGGAAACAGTCGTTAAAGCTGACGAGGCAGTGGCTAATAAGCAAGCCATGGAAGCGAAGGCTATAAAGGACGAGTGTGATGCTGACCTGGCCGAGGCCATCCCTATACTGGAATCTGCTCTAGCTGCTCTGAAAACACTCACTTCACAAGTGCGTTCAAACTTTTGATATTATTTGCCGACAAATTTATGTTTTGTATCTTATTTGTCAATTAGCAAGAGTTTCGTAACACTTAAATTCGAAGTAGCAATTAAGTTACCTATTAGATTATGTACCTCTCTCACGTACAGGATATCACTGTGGTCAAGACCATGAAGAGTCCTCCAGCTGGTGTCAAACTAGTCATGGAGGCTATCTGTATTCTAAAGGGCTTCAAGCCAGACAGAATTCCCGACCCATCTGGATCAGGCAAGAAGATGGAGGACTACTGGGGCCCTTCAAAGAGGCTGCTCGGTGATATGAAGTTCTTGCAGTCACTCAGAGAATACGATAAGGTGCGTAAATAATACAAGATTGGTACGCCCGTATGTATATAGAGAGAGATTAAACGAATTTATTAGTGACAACCATCCTGCTCGCATTCTAAATGACTGTAATATTCCAAAGATTCCAGCTACATGGGGGTACGCCCACACTACGTACTTAGTGGTGGTCAGTACTGTAATAGTTTACCACATACAGTACATGTTATTGAAAATAGCCATGCACGTACCACTTGGACACATCACGGAGATTCGATGTTAGTATAACACGATCCTTAATTGGTATGTTTTGTGCAGGACAATATCAATCCGACTGTGATAGGCAAGATTCGAAGCACCTATACCAACAACCCAGAGTTTGACCCTGCTAAGATTAAGAATGCATCGACTGCAGCCGAGGGTCTATGCAAGTGGGTGGTGGCCATGGAGAAATATGACCGGTAAGTGCTTTTAGTAATCTACGTCCTCTCACTGTATGATAACTGATCCTTCAGGCGTATCTAGTTTGGCAAAGTTATGAAATTTGAATGTCCATTCCATCAGCAGTAGCCATCTCCATAATTATTGTACATCCTCATCTACGTAACTATATACATGTACGTATATGTAATGAAAGGGTACGTGTTTCAAAAAAGTGTATAGTATAGTAATTGCCATCCAATGCCCTACCCTAGTGGCCTAATCAATCATATTTGCTTATCAAAAAATTCTCATTGCTAGTCCCACTATATACCACCGAGCATGCAGTATTACCACACCACCCCCCCCCCCACACACGCATACACACACACACACACACACACACACACACACACACACACACACACACGTACACACACACACACACACACACACGTACACAGTGTGGCCAAGGTAGTAGCTCCAAAGAAGGCGAAGCTCAAAGAGGCTGAAGCTGACCTGGCCATTGCCATGGGTGATCTCAACAGGAAGAGGGCAGATCTCAAAGCTGTACAACAGAAGCTGGCTGACCTGCAAGCCTCTTTTGAGGAGAACAACCGCAAGAAGCTGCAGCTCGAGTCTGATGTCGATCTGTGCTCCAAGAAATTGATCAGGTACAACACACTAAATGGTTGTCAGTTCACATAATAACTGACCCTAGTACATGTACAGTATACATCAATAAAAAGTTTCCGTTCCGTTTCTAAAAACGCACGTATAAACGGTAGCGTTAAACTGGATGCAGAACGCGACCAATTTCTCATTATAAATTAAAACGGTGACTTCATCATGAAAAATTGAAATTACTTACACAATGATACTGTTATGATTTGTAGTACAATGAGCTAGCTAGCTAGCTAGCTATTATAAAGTACGCAGCCATGCAGTCAGACATACTGGAGAAGAGACGATGGTCTTCAAAAACGGTCATTCCAGGTCACAAATAACTTGAATGGAGGGCAACTTAGTCTTGGGGCTGATGCGAGACCGAGAACAACTGGGGAAACGGTGCCCTGTTGCAAAATAGCATCTATAAGCTAACTAAGAGGATTAAAGCGCTAGACAATCAGCTATACTGTAGTACACAAGCTAGCTAGCTAGCTACTGCTACACTGTACTGTACGCACGATCACAAGTTAACGAATCTGCTTACTCAGCAATTTTTCTGCACATGCGTGAAAACGGTAGCGTTTTGCATAATACAATGTGTTCATTATGCGTTTTTTTTAATGCGTTTAAACGGGAACGGTGCGTTTTACTCAAACGGAACGGGAACTTTTTATTGATGGGTACTGTACATGTAGGCTATGTACACGTACATGTAATAATGCATTAACTGCATTATAATTAAATTACCTGCTAACACAGTAGTTTTTAGTCACCAATCCCCAACTATATTGACCAGTAGTGTGCACACATGCATTGACTAATTATATATTGTGTGCAGAGCTGAGCAGTTGATAGGTGGTCTTGGAGGAGAGAAGGATCGCTGGGGCAAGGCAGCTATGGACCTGGGCCATCAGTACAACAACTTGACAGGAGACGTGCTGTGTGCTGCAGGAGTGGTCGCTTATCTGGGAGCATTCACATCAGCTTTCAGACAGGTACACTATATCATGTGACACAGAACACAACACTGCATGTATTCAAAACATACCAATACCCAGGAACTTTTTATGTACTCCTGCTATACCTCACTTTTCACCCAAGGCATATATATATTCAGTCCTATGACCATGATAAGAATAAAGAGCTACTTTTTCCGTTTAGAACTTGTGCTCTCTAGACTGAAATTATATGGGCACTCAAATTTACGTATAGTTCCTGAAAATGCATATAATTATAATCAGTATTGGCTTTGGTTTGGTCCCATTAAAGGTTTTAAATTGTCTTCATAATCAGCACCATCATTTCACACTATACAGGACCAAGTGACAGAGTGGCGTGAGATGTGTGTGAGTCGTGGAATCCCTTGCTCTGATGAGTTCTCCTTGAGCACCATACTTGGAGAGCAGGTCAAGATCAGAGCATGGAATATCGCTGGTCTCCCTAATGACTCCTTCTCCATCGATAATGGCATTGTCATAAGGTGAGGTCATACATGTAAATTAATGGGTAACCTTGAGTGAGCATACGTACCATGCAATAAATTCCCTATTGTATAATTTCATCAGCATAATGATTTGTCAAGTCAGCACCTGTATGTACATGTACATGACATAATTATTTTTGGATTGAGATTCTGTACATGTTGTACCTCATTCTGATTCTGTGAGTATAATTTTGCTTAAAATATTATTTTTCCTGCAGCAATGCTCGTCGTTGGCCTCTAATGATTGACCCTCAAGGCCAGGCCAACAAGTGGGTCAAAAACATGGAGAAATCCAAGAATCTCCACGTTATCAAACTAACTGACTCTGATTTCGTTCGAACTCTTGAAAACTGCATCCAATTCGGTACACCAGTTCTACTAGAGAACATTGGTGAGGAGCTGGACCCTATACTGGAGCCTCTGTTGCTCAAGCAGACATTCAAACAAGGTGGCAGTATTTGCATTAAACTGGGAGACAGTACCATTGAGTACTCGAAGGATTTCCGGTTCTACATAACTACTAAACTGAGGAACCCTCACTACCTTCCTGAAACCTCAGTCAAGGTACGTAGAACACATACCATACACGTAGTACATGTATACTAATACGTAATTATGTAATTATTTACAACACTGCTTATAGTGAGTCATGCTCGAATAAATGATAGGAGGAACACAAGAAAAAGTAGATTTAATTATTGTAGTTGTAAACAGAAGTAAATTATTATTGTAGTTGCATGATTTCAACATACAACCAAACTAGGCAGTTAGATCTGTTTGTTCTAAGTACATTCATCTTGCTGTTGTAAGTCCATGTTGTTGTGAACCATGCAGGTAACTCTGCTCAACTTCATGATCACCACTGAGGGTCTTCAAGACCAGCTGCTCGGTATAGTGGTGGCCAAGGAGAGACCAGAACTAGAGGAAGAGAAGAATCAACTCATTCTACAGGTGAGTATAGCTCGTCAAAACATAGCGTACTCTACTATACAAGTATTTAGATGAATTTGTAATAATGTGTTATTGACTGAAACAAGGATTGTGTAGATCACAAGGAATAGGATTAACCAAGAAATGAACATTTCCTTTCTGTGCGTTAAAATGTTCGTACACATGCAGTTTTTAACCCTCGTGCCACTCTATAAAGAGGAATTATTAACCCTCTGTATCCCCCCCTCCTAGTCTGCCGAGAACAAGAAACAACTGAAGGAGATTGAGGACAAGATTCTCGAGGTGTTGTCGAGCTCTGAGGGTAACATTCTTGAAGATGAGACAGCCATTCAAGTGCTCTCTTCCTCAAAGAAACTGGCCAATGAGATTGAAGAGAAACAGGTATGCAAGATACCGTATTACTACACTGTTGTACAAATGAAAAATCTTAAATCAAATGAGCTAAAATTTTGCGCTATAACTTTTCCTACCTGGCAAGGATCGTGATCTCATAGGTCTATTTTTGCAATGTCATATATAATTATTTTTGACGCTTACAAAACATTGCATAGTATACATGCGGTACTGCATTAGACTTTTTAGATAATTAGATGTGTGTGTGTGTGTGTGTGTGTGTGTCTTTGTCGATAATTTTAAAACATGTTTTATTCGCATTCTCAATTTACAGGCTATTGCTGAGGAGACTGAGATTAAAATCGACAAAGCTCGTCTCGGCTACAAACCAGTGGCCATTCAATCTTCAATCCTCTTCTTCTCTATTTCAGACTTGGCCAATATTGAACCCATGTACCAGTACTCCCTCACATGGTAAGCATATACATACGTATAGTGTACATGCAATGTATGCAGCTTTAATTGGAATACAATACCATTTCGCCACTTTGGAAAGATCGAAAGTATGGATATGGGGGAGGGGTTTTTTCTTACCTATGTAAATTCATCAAAAACTTTTATTTCAACACTTTTCACTTGTAATTCACGTATGTACTTACGTATCAATGCATACATATTATTCTTTGTATAGGTTTGTGAACTTGTTTGTGATGTCTATTGACAATGCTGAGCAGTCTGATGTGTTGGACACTCGACTGGGCAACCTCATCACACACTTCACATACTCTCTGTATTGCAATGTGTGCCGATCACTCTTTGAGAAGGACAAGGTATTATTACAGTAATTACACACTTGGGTAAATTGTCCGTGATCAGTAAGACTTTCATTGACTTGGTTCGTACGTATTTGATGCATCCTACATACACATGCACACACACACACACACACACACACACAGCTTCTATTCTCTTTTGTACTCTGTGTGAATCGACTCAAGCATGAGAAGCAAGTGGCTGAGGAAGAATGGAGGTTCCTGTTGACTGGAGGCATTGGTTTGGACAATCCTCACCCCAACCCTGCCACCTGGCTCCCTCAGAAGTCCTGGGATGAGCTCTGTCGACTGGACGAGCTGTCAAGGTACAGTGTGTGTGTCATGTACACTAGACAAAGCTTGCTGTATGTGAGAGAAGAATCTGCTAAGCTTCCTCCCATACTTGTGTTTGGATGTAATTTCAAACATAAAAGTTGTATTCTGTTATAACAGAGAGCCTGGTCACACTGTTTAGATCTGCAATTCTTTCTACATTTGATTGACTGCATGCATATAATTTTACGTAGCTTTCTATAACCTTCATTAGGTTCAATGGAATTCGTGTGTCCTTCACTAAGAGGGTCGGCTCCTGGAAGGCTTACTATGATAGCACCCAACCTCAAGCTGAAAAACTGCCTGGAAAATGGAACGAATCTTTTGGGAACTTCCAGAAACTCATAACTGTCAGAGTCTTGAGACCAGACAAGGTACACAGTTTCTACTGTAACATGCACAATGGAATGTATATTGGCTTCCTATACATGTATGTGCAAATGAACTTTCAACAATAGTTCACATTGAAGTACTCTCGTATTACTATTACATGGACTCCTCTTTAGGTTATTCCTGCTGTTCAAGACTTTGTAGTGGCCAAAGCTGGTCAGAAGTACATTGAGCCCCCACCGTTCAACCTTCCCAAAGCGTTTGCTGACTCCCACTGCTGTGCTCCCCTCATCTTTGTGCTGTCCCCCGGAGGTGACCCCATGAATGCACTGCTCAAGTTTGCAGACGATCAGGTGTGTGTGTGAGTGTGTGTGTGTGTGTGTGTGTGTGTGTGTGTGTGTGTGTGTGTGTGTGTGTGTGTGTAGATGTTAGAAGGGTGGGTGGTTGGTTAGGGTACTGGTGTGTTGTCACCTGTGATGTGTGAGGGGAAATGTGTGTGAGTGTACATTTTAATTAGGGTACTGGTGATTGTCACATGTGTAAGTAAGATTGTGCATTCTCAGCTGTTTTACTGTATTTTGTTCTGTATACTGTGTACTATGATTGTACTGTATGACCCCATGCCAATCTCTGTAGGGCTTTGGTGGTGCCAAGCTGAGTACCCTCTCCCTGGGTCAAGGGCAAGGTCCTATCGCTCTCAAAATGATTGAATCTGGACAAAAAGAAGGGACCTGGGTCGTACTACAAAACTGTCATCTAGCCGTTTCATGGATGCCAACTTTAGAGAAAGTCTGTGAAGAACTTAACCCTGACACCACCCACCCAGACTTCAGAATGTGGTTAACCTCTTACCCCTCCTCTCATTTCCCCGTCTCTGTGTTACAGAATGGTGTTAAAATGACCAACGAACCTCCAAAGGGAATGAGGGCCAATATCATTCGGTCCTATATGAACGATCCCATCTCTGATCCTGAGTTTTACAGTGCATGCAAACGACCTGTAAGTTGTGTAACTTGTGTATCTTTTTTTATTAGTTTTAGGGCCTATGCTTGTACGATAACCACAATAGACAGGTTTGTTTCACTTTACAATACTTTTACACATCATAGGTACATGTAGTTTATGCCAAGGAGCATTACAAATTAACAAGTGTTTCGTTTACCCATTCACAGGCCGAGTGGAAGTCGCTGCTGTTTGGGATGTGCTTCTTCCACGCCCTAGTGCAGGAGAGGAGGAACTTTGGACCTCTCGGCTGGAACATATCCTACGAATTCAACGAGACTGACCTCAGAATCAGTGTCAAACAGTTGCAGATGTTTCTGAATCAGTACGAGGTGAGACATCAAATAATTATACTTTCTTGGTTTTATACGAACTACCCCGGCTTAGTATACATAAAAGTATTTGTAAAAGGGACTAGATTGTACAGGGAAATATATACTACATGTATATGCTTTGCTAAAAAGCTAGAAAAACCCTCTGCCAATTATAATTATTACAAGCCTAATTATATAACTGCCATTCTGCCTATAAAGTCATCATTATTTTTCCCCATACATTAATGTGTACGAGTGTACATACATGTACATGTTATACATTGTTCATATTAACAAATTTTCTTTGAATTTCCCCTTGACTGTGTAGGAGGTGCCATTTGCTGCCCTCAAGTATCTGACTGGACAGTGCAACTATGGTGGTCGTGTGACTGATGATTGGGACAGGAGAACATTGGGTACCATCCTCAACAAGTTCTATTGCAAGGAAATCATCTCACAGAAAGAGTACTCATTCTCAAACAGTGGCACATATCACTGCCCTCCACCGGGAGAGGTGTGTTGCAATATAACTCCGTATCGTACACATTTTCTCTATTATAGAACAAGATAGTATACCATTTTTTGGGGGTACAGAGCGCTATTGTTTTAATTGGGAGTTTATCTGATGGTGCTAATACATGTACATGTAGCTCACAAAACGAATTTGTATAACTTACGTCTGTACTCCACATTTATTTTCTCCCTCCCTTCCCTCTGTGTAGTATGAGAGCTATCTGGAGTATGTGCGTACACTTCCCATCATTCCCCACCCTGAGGTGTTTGGAATGAATGCCAATGCTGACATCACCAAGGACCAACAGGAAACAAACCTCCTCTTTGACAGTATCCTTCTCACGCAGGTAACCAACCGACATGCAGTATGTAAACATGACAGCACCAGTATTATATTGTCAAGCCTTTCTCCTACGTGTAGCTGAAACTATAGCAATCACACACAAGTGTTTACTTGTACTCTCCTACATGTACAAAAGAGTCAAATTAATGTATTACTAAATACTTATTTGCTATTACGCTTTAGAGGTGATAAGCTCCAACCAGTTAGTATTCTAAAAGCCATAATTATTGACAACAGAATTTCTGGGGCCATTTTCTACACAACTACACTTTATTGTGTGTTTATCCTGCTCACACATGTATGTTGTTTGTGCAGGCTCGTACCACTTCTGGTGGAGGTAAATCAGACGACGAAACACTTCGAGAAGTGGCCACAGATATTCTCAACAAATTGCCTCCTGATTTTGACACTGATGAAGCTCTCAGGAAATACCCAACAACCTACAGTCAGGTACATTATTATAGTTGTCGAGACCAATGATACGTACGTACATGTAGCTGTCAGAAATAATTTTGCCAGATCAATTATTGCTTTTAGGCACCCATATCATCTCAAAAGTAATTAAGCTAACCTACATACGTATATATTGGTTGTAGTTTTCTATATAATTGTCCTGACAATTACTTGCTATTGTTTGCAGAGTATGAACACAGTCTTGGTACAAGAGATGGTGCGGTTTAATCGTCTCACAATCGTCGTTCGTGCCTCTTTGGTGAACATTCGAAAGGCCATCAGAGGTCTAGTAGTCATGTCCTCAGAACTGGAGGAGGTGTCAGACTCTATGCTAAAGGGGAAGATCCCGGGACTATGGAAGAAGAAATCTTACCCTTCGTTAAAGCCGCTTGGTTCGTATGTGAATGATCTTCTCACCAGACTTAAGTTCTTGCAAGATTGGTTTGATCAAGGTCCCCCTACTGAATTCTGGATCTCTGGATTCTTCTTCACACAAGCTTTCCTCACAGGTACAGTTTGTAAGATTTATTCTTTTTGTTGTGTACTTTGATTTTTTATTGATAGGCCTTGGCTATTTCATAATTGCATTGATATAGGTAGTAGCTTACGTTTATTCTACCACTGTGCTCATTTCAAAGCCTGGTGGATTTTTAGAAGTTGATCAACCTGTAGGTGTACTGCACGCATCACTAAGTGATCAATATAACAACGGTCCTTTTTTATTCGCCTATATACGTAGGTGCTCAGCAAAACTATGCAAGAAAGTATCACATTCCCATCGATTTGCTTGGAATGGACTTTGAGATGTTGGATGATAACGAGTACACAACTGAACCTGAAGATGGTAAGTAGTTAGTTATTCAGTGTGAAAGATTTTATCTCTTCCCTGTATACCTAACCAAAATTAGGTTTACTTGTTTAAATTGTTATGCTATTTTCCTTGCATGTACCTAATGGTTTCGCTTTTGTCCCTGTGTATAGGTGTGTACGTGTACGGGCTGTTCCTGGATGGAGCCAGGTGGGACAGAAAGACCAAGCTAATAGGCGAGTCCCATCCAAAGATCCTCACTGACCCCATGCCTAAAGTAAGTGAACTTGTGCGTACTCTTGTTTGGTATATTCACAGAGGATTTCAGGTGGGCATGTTGCTAGTTATAAAGATGAAAGTGCAGCCAATCATGACCACCATATGTACACACTGTGTGCGTATGTTTCCTCACTAAAGCAATTAGTGGATGTGGTTAGCTACATTTTACAGCAGTCAACCATTCTGAAATCCTTTGCTTACAACTTCTAGACTGTAAATCCACTTTGTTGTTTGTCTATACATGCCTGTGCATGGTGTTTATTTCGATGCGTTGCAAGGCATCACTCTGTACTATAGTCGATGTGTATGCACGTGTATGTGTGTAGCTGCATACAGGATTGTGATGTATGACTCTCCCTGTTCAGATCTGGTTAAAGCCACTCAAGAGAGATGAGATTCCTGACAAGCTCACCTACACAGCCCCAGTGTACAAGACGAGTGACAGAAGAGGCACCCTGTCCACTACTGGTCACTCTACAAACTTTGTCATCGCTATGAAGATCCCTACTGACAAGCCTGAGGAACACTGGGTTGAACAAGGGGTGGCACTTTTGTGTCAGCTTGACAGCTAAACGCTAACATTGATTTATAGAGTCTTTTGTGGCAACCCGATTACTTAACTATAATTATAATTATATGTGAACGTCTATAAAATGTGTGAAGTGATTACCAGTCTACAAATAAATAATTATAATGATATATGATTGTACAAACGTTACACTGTGAGGTGTTTACTGTTAGACAATAGTCAATGTGTGTGTGTAAATCAAAAGGGGGAGTGGCTGATTTCTCAACTGCAAAGATACTTCACAACATTGAAATTGTTTCTGCATGCCTTCTCTATTCTATACTTCTAGCTATTGTCATACACAGGTGCATATGTATACTATATAGGTGTCTCATAGTCTGATACTGCAGGGGCCAATTCATAAGGTACATCTTTGGTGTCTCCAGGAATATAGGAAATGGTGTCTCCTGTGGAAAACAACAGCAAATCTATTCATGAGCTCAGGCATATATAAACACTCCAATCACAAGAATCACAAGTAAACAATATACACTAGTGAAATGTAAACAGTGTGACGTGCATGATTGTGTGTATAGCTACTTCAATGTGTTAGGTACACAAACAACTTAATTATTACCTTGCAACTGAGTGTCTTGATTGGTCTTCCCCTGATCATGAGCTCTGCGTACTACAGGTGTCTCATAGTCTGATATTGCAGGGGCCAATTCAGAAGGTACATCTTCGAAATCTGCATCTCCATAAATTGGATTGACCAGTTCTACATCGTTGAATGATTCTCGGCTTCCATATATTGGGTTGTCAAACTCTGCTGTTTCCGAAGTGATGGTGTTTGTTCTGTTCTCAGGAATCCCATACACTGGGTTGTCTCCAGCTGAATTAAGACAAGCAAACTTAGTAAATCGTTTCATGCATGAGCTCGAGCATACTGAAACATAAACACTCAGATCACATTGTAAAGTAAACTATACACTAGTGAAATGTAAACAGTGCATGTGCATGTGTGCATGTATAGCTACTTCAATGTTAGGCACATGCACAAACAGCTTACCCTGCAACTGAGTGTCTTGAATGGTCTTCCCCTGATCATGAGCTATGCGTACACACACCACCACGACCACTATCAGGAGCAGGAGTATCAGCATCAGCACTAGGAGACCTCCCACCACTCCTCCTATCAGAGTGATACCCTCTGGACCACCTCCTATAACACTACAGATAATTATAACAGAATTAGTTTGAACTACAATACCTGCAGTGTTGCACATCTTTCCAGTGAAGCCAGACACACACTCACAACTGAACGAGTTGACACCATCCACACACACACGGTTTCCACTGCAGTTCCTATTCACACAATCATCAATGTCGGTCTCACAATTCTGTCCAGTGTAGCCAAGATCACATGAGCAGGTGAAAGTGGCTATTCCTTGAGAGCAGTTACCATGGCCACTGCACACTGTCTCCATTAGCAAGCACTCATCAATATCCACCTCACAATCAGCACCAGTATAGCCAGCATTGCGGCTATACCTTGGTATAAAAAGTCACAATTCATGAATATAATTAAGCCTCTATAATGACATCAATATTATGGTTACATTCCATTCCACATAATTAAGTGTAACATATAATTATGTCACTACTGTAACTAATGTAACATCAATCACCACTGTAACAACTGCAACAACTGTAACACCAGTCACCACTGTAACACGTATCACCACTGTAACAACTGTAACACTTGTCACCACTGTAACACTAGTCACAACTCACCACTGTAACAACTGTAACAACTGTAACACTTGTCACCACTGTAACACTAGTCACAACTCACCACTGTAACAACTGTAACAACTGTAACAACTGTAACACTTGTCACCACTGTAACGCTAGTCACCACTGTAACAACTGGTAACACTTGTCACCACTGTAACAACTGTAACAACTGTAACACTTGTCACCACAGTAACAACTGTAACACTAGTCACAACTGTAACACTTGTCACCACTATAACAACTGTAACAACTGTAACGCTAGTCACCACTGTAACAACTGTAACACTTGTCACCACTGTAACACTAGTCACAACTGTAACAACTGTAACACTTGACTACTGTAACAACTGTAACACTAGTCACAGCTGTAACAACTGTAACACATGTCACAACTGTAACAACTGTAACACGTACTTGACTACTGTAACAACTGTAACACTTGTCACAACTGTAACAACTGTAACGCTAGTCACCACTGTAACAACTGTAACACTTGTCACCACTCTAACAACTGTAACACTAGTCACAACTGTAACAACTGTAACGCTAGTCACCACTGTAACAACTGTAACACCAGTCACCACTGTAACAACTGTAACACTTGTCACCACTGTAACACTAGTCACCACTGTAACAATTATAACACTTGTCACCACTGTAACAACTGTAACACTAGTCACAACTGTAACAACTGTAACGCTAGTCACCACTGTAACAACTGTAACGCTAGTCACCACTGTAACAACTGTAACACTTGTCACCACTGTAACACTAGTCACCACTGTAACAATTGTAACACTTGTCACCACTGTAACACTAGTCACAGCTATAACAACTGTAACACATGTCACCACTGTAACGACTGTAACACTTGTCACAACTGTAACAACTGTAACACTAGTCACCACTGTAACAACTGTAACGCTAGTCACCACTGTAACAACTGTAACACTTGTCACCACTGTAACAACTGTAACACTTGTCACCACTGTAACACTAGTCACAGCTATAACAACTGTAACACATGTCACCACTGTAACGACTGTAACACTTGTCACAACTGTAACAACTGTAACGCTAGTCACCACTGTAACAACTGTAACACTTGTCACCACTGTAACACTAGTCACCACTGTAACAATTGTAACACTTGTCACCACTGTAACAACTGTAACACTAGTCACCACTGTAACAACTGTAACGCTAGTCACCACTGTAACAACTGTAACACTAGTCACAACTGTAACAACTGTAATGCTAGTCACCACTGTAATAACTGTAACACTTGTCACAACTGTAACAACTGTAACGCTAGTCACCACTGTAACAACTGTAACAACTGTAACGCTAGTCACCACTCTAACAACTGTAACACCAGTCACAACTGTAACAACTGTAACGCTAGTCACCACTGTAACAACTGTAACACTTGTCACCACTGTAACAACTGTAACACTAGTCACAACTGTAACAACTGTAACACTTGTCACCACTGTAACAACTGTAACACCAGTCACAACTGTAACAACTGTAACGCTAGTCACCACTGTAACAACTGTAACACTTGTCACCACTGTAACACTAGTCACCACTGTAACAATTGTAACACTTGTCACCACTGTAACAACTGTAACACTAGTCACCACTGTAACAACTGTAACACCAGTCACAACTGTAACAACTGTAACGCTAGTCACCACTGTAACAACTGTAACACTTGTCACAACTGTAACAACTGTAACACTAGTCACAACTGTAACAACTGTAACACCAGTCACCACTGTAACAACTGTAACACTAGTCACAACTGTAACAACATGCCACCACTGTAACATCTGTAACGCTAGTCACAACTGTAACACTTGTCACCACTGTAACACATGCAACAACTGTAACACTAGTTCTTATAGTACTTATAGTCTATAGTGGTGCCAGACTAAAGTGTTACAGTAGTGACGTGTGTTGCATTGGTGACATGTGTTACAGTTGTTACAGTGGTGACAGATGTTACAGTTGTTACAGTGGTGACTAGTGTTACAGTTGTTACAGTGGTGACATGTGTTGCATTGGTGACATGTGTTACAGTTGACAGTTGTTACATTTGTGACTAGTGTTACAAGTGCTACAGTTGTTACAGTTGTGACTGGTGTTACAGTGGTGGCTGGTGTTACAGTTGTTACAGTGGTGACGTGTGTTGCATTGGTGACTAGCGTTACAGTGGTGACATGTGTTGCATTGGTGACATGTTACAGTTGTTACAGTGGTGACAAGTGTTACAGTTGTTACAGTTGTGACTAGTGTTACAGTGGTGACAAGTGTTACAGTTGTTACAGTGGTGACTGGTGTTACAGTTGTTACAGTGGTGACTGGTGTTACAGTTGTGACAAGTGTTACAGTTGTTACAGTTGTGACTAGTGTTACAGTGGTGACAAGTGTTACAGTTGTTACAGTGGTGACTGGTGTTACAGTTGTTACAGTTGTGACTAGTGTTACAGTGGTGACAAGTGTTACAGTTGTTACAGTGGTGGCTAGCGTTACAGTTGTTACAGTGGTGACTGGTGTTACAGTTGTTACAGTTGTTACAATTGTTACAGTGCTGACAGATGTTACAGTTGTTACAGTGGTGACATGTGTTACAGTTGTTACAGTGGTGACTAGCGTTACAGTGGTGACATGTGTTGCATTGGTGACATGTGTTACAGTTGTTACAGTAGTGACAAGTGTTACAGTTGTTACAGTTGTGACTAGTGTTACAGTTGTTACAGTGGTGACTAGCGTTACAGTGGTGACATGTGTTACAGTGGTGACAAGTGTTACAGTTGTTACAGTGGTGACAAGTGTTACAGTTGTTACAGTGGTGACTGGTGTTACAGTTGTTACAGTGGTGACATGTGTTGCATTGGTGACATGTGTTACAGTTGTTACAGTGTTGACAGATGTTACACTTGTTACAGTGGTGACTAGCGTTACAGTTGTTACAGTTGTGACTAGTGTTACAGTTGTTACAGTTGTGACTGGTGTTACAGTTGTTACAATTGTGACTGGTGTTACAGTTGTTACAGTTGTGATTGGTGTTACAGTTGTTACAGTGGTGACAAGTGTTACAGTTGTGACTGGTGTTGCAGTTGTTACAGTGGTGACAAGTGTTACAGTTGTGACTGGTGTTACAGTTGTTACAGTGGTGACAAGTGTTACAGTTGTTACAGTGGTGACATGTGTTACAGTTGTTACAGTGCTGACAGACGTTACAGTTGTTACAGTGGTGACTAGCGTTACAGTGGTGACAAGTGTTACAGTTGTTACAGTTGTTACAATTGTTACAGTTGTTACAATGTTGACAGATGTTACAGTTGTTACAGTGGTGACATGTGTTACAGTTGTTACAGTGGTGACTGGTGTTACAGTTGTTACAGTAGTGACATAATTATATGGTACACTCCATGCGTACGTACACTTATTGGAATGGAATGTAACCATAATATTGATGCCTATACCGTCATTATAGAGGTTTAATTATATTCATGAATTGTGACTTTTTATACCAAGGTATAGCCAGCATTGCAGACACAGGTGTAAGAGTTGACCTCATCCATACACAAACCATTTCCACTGCAGCTCTGCCCCTCACATTCATCAATGTCTTCACAATCAACACCAGTATAGCCAGCATTGCAGACACAGGTGTAGGAATCAAGGTTATTAGTACATGTTCCTCTTTCGTTGCAAATTCTGTTGTAGCAAAAGTTTTGATGCTCGCAGTTTGCACCAAAGTAAGGATGGTTACAGTTGCAAGTGAAACTGTCTATTTCATCCACACACAGTTCTCTGCATATGGACTCACAGTGATAGTAATCAAAGATATCACAACTGCTTCCAATGTAGAAAGGAGCACACAACACAGTAGCACTAAATCTTGCAGTAGCGGTACTTGAGGCAGATATATATAGTGTACTTGTTGATCCCACTGACACGGAGGGATTCAGATTAAATCGATACCTTACAATAGTATCATATGATGAATAGGTATCAAAATCAAGCACTTGTATGTAAAGCTGAGCTCCCTGCAATCACAAGCAATAGTATATTGAAATAGTCTACAGTATCTTACCTCCCAGGCTGTCGATATTCCAGTCAGATTGAATGGATTGGAGAGTCCTAGTACAGTAGGTTGTGTGAAATCAATGTCTGCCCCATCCACGATATAGTTACTGACTGCAGTACATCCGGGCTCATTACTGGGACAAGGTGTAGCAGTACTGGCATGTGGCCTCAGGCAGTAGATGAAGTAGGTGTCACAGCGTTCCCCTTCGTTACATGGTACTACACTGTTGAATTCCCATGGTGAATCACAACATCGCCGGCCACCAGGGAGTGTGTTGGATGGATGACTGTAGGAGACCATCTTCACTTGCACCACATAGTCTGCAGACACCAGTACACTGAGCTGCAAGCATTGGGACTCTCAACTGCAGCTACTGACTATTATACCACTCACCTTCCCCAGCCATAGACACAGGCAGCTCATACACAATACAAGGACACTCATTCTCAGCAGCATGCATGCAGTAGTTTATGGCCAGCAACTATCTTGCTTGATATACAGCTATAATTTAAAGAGATGTCTGCTAGTACTGTATCACATACACCCTTATTAATCAACATGATGCACAGAGTGCTTGCAGCCAGTGGGAAGTCATGTTTTCGTACAGGATGTTCATTAATAACCTGCATCCTGTACATAATTATTCCCCAATAGATGAATCACCCCCTAGCAACATGACCATGCACGGCTCGCAAACCACTTAAACGAGTAAGCACTTGAGATAACAACAGGTTAATATCGAGATCTACAGTAATTGCGTTTGGGACAAATAATAAAGCTATTGCCTCGTGTTGACATCATCATAGATGTCACCAGTCTGTCCCAGTCCATCCTCATGCTCGGCAACGGTTGCATAGCTAACATTTACATTTATCATGAGTTTCTTGTCCCTCGCCTCCACACTTTCGTATACTGGTGGGAGGGAACACAATGGGTAGCCATACTCTTGCTCTTGTAGAGAGGATTGGTAGGCCAGTAGGGAGGGTGTTGGTTTGAGGTTGAGTTGTGTTCATCTCACACACCGTACACCATGTTGTTCTGACATGGTATATCATTGTTGGCAGTTCCTCCTCCACTAAAAAGAAATGAGTTACATTAGTGTAGTACACACACACTGAGATATATAGCCTTACCGTTGTATTTTGAAGACTCTTTCTTGTTCTTAATGATAAGCACTATGACAATGACTATGACTGCAATCATCACAACGCCTACTAGTCCACCCACCACTCCACCTGCTATAGTAGCTGTTGCATCATCTGATCTCACGTCTAAAGTATATATAGAAAACAAACATGCTGAAGAAGAATTATACAGCAGCATTCACCAAGCATCTAAATAAGCTGTCAAGTGTGTTAAGGAAATTAGTGTTTACCTTGTGTCACCACACTGCACATCTCTCCAGCGAAGCCAGACATACACTCACAACTGAACGAGTTGACACCATCCACACACACACCATTTCCGCTGCAGTTCCTATTCACACATTCATCAATGTTGGTCTCACACCTCTGTCCAGTGTAGCCAGGATCACATGAGCAGGTGAAGGTGGCTATTCCATGAGAGCAGTTACCATGGCCACTGCACACTGTCTCCATTAGCAAGCACTCATCAATATCCACCTCACAATCAGCACCAGTATAGCCAGCATTGCAGACACAGATGTAGGAATCAAAGTCATTAGTACATGTTCCTCTTTCGTTGCAGTTTCTGTTGTAGCAAAAGTTTTGATCCTCACAGTTAGCACCAAAGTAGGGAGGGTTACAGTTGCAAGTGAAACTGTCCATTTTATTCACACACATTCCTCTGTCACTGCATGTGACAGCATTGGACTCACAGTGATTGAAGATGTCACAACTGCTTCCAATGAAAAAAGGAGCACATAACACAGTAGTACTCACAGCGATACTAGCCCCGGTATCTGAGGCAGATAATGTGGTTGTCGATCCCACTGAGAAACTTAGATCAAATCGATACCTTACAAGAGTATCATCTGAAGAAAAGGTATCAAAATCAAGCACTTGTATGTAAAGCTGAGCTCCCTGCAATCACAAGAGATATTAAATTGCTATACAGCATATCATTAAATTACCTCCCAGGCTGTCGATATTCCAGTCAGATAGAATGGGTTAGAGAGTCCTAGTACAGTAGGTTGTGAGAAATCAATGGTTGCCCCGTCCACGATATTGGTACTGACTGCAGTAAATCAGGTATCATTATTGGGACACACAGTAGTAGTACTGGCACGTGGCCTCAGGCAGTGGATGAAGTATGTGTCACAGCGCTCCCATCCGTCACATGGTTCACGATTGATTGAATCACAACATCGGCCGTCTGAGCGTGTGTTGGATGGATGACTGTAGGAGAGCATCTCCACTTGTACCACATAGTCTGCAGACACCAGTACACTGAGCTGCAAGCATTGGGACTCTCAACTGCAGCTACTGACTATTATACCACTCACCTTCCCCAGCCATAGACACAGGCAGCTCATACACAATACAAAGACACTCATTCTCAGCAGTATGCAATTCAATGTCCACCAACTACATAAGCTATAAGCCTGGTTAACAACTATATATTTTTTTGAGAGATGTTGATGATCTCTCCTTGCATTCTATCAACATGATGCACAGATAGATCTAAATTAATTATGTAATTATCATACAGGATGTTTATTCTTGCATGACCTGTAGCATATTCCTTAGATGAAACGATTATACCTTAAGGTGACATATTTTCGCGTGTATTAATTTCTGCTATTTCTGCGAATGAGAGTCAAATCGCAAAAATTAGTACTCGCAAATAATTGGCCGCCCTCTTGTTTAATGTATCCAAATCGACATACCAGCAAAATGTGCAAAACTGTAAAAACGCAAACAAATCTACCTGTGAAAATAATTATGTCACCTTTAATAAGGTAATTATATATATAGCTACATGCATGATCACCGTCTGCAAACCACTTAAACTACGCGCAAGCACTTGAGATAACAAGAGGTTAATATTAACGGTCTATATAACAATTAGTGTTAGGGGAAAAATTTACGAGAAAATTGTACTACGTATTTCTCTTCTCTATATGAAGAAGCGAACGTCAACTGAAAGTGCACGTATAGTTTATTTTCCTCCCTCACTGCTGCTCTGACCGAGGTTTCTTGGGGAGAACTGCATGGAGACACTTACCAGTAAAATAGACCAACCAACAACCGACAGTCTCACCTTGCTCAGTGTGTTCAGTGGCCTCTCTCTTCTCACCAGTGATAGGGGGATGACGGCCCGGTGGTCGGGACGAGTCACCTGCATGGGAAGCAAGTCAGTGAGTAAAAAGAAAGTTTCAACATACGAACACAGTCACGCATTATTAGACCAACTTTTTCTTTGCTTCCAACATAGCTGACCTGCATGATGGTGTTAGGCTATAATAGTAAACTTTACACGATCACATTTACCATTGTTGTATTTCTTCTCAATTTTATCCGCAAGAATGTAGTGTTTGACAAGGTTACTTCTGAGGCCATTGCAAATGTCACGCCATGTACGAGAAGGTGAAGTTCGCAACCAGTGGACCAGCATTTCACGCAAACGATCTCTGTTGTACTTTTCATTAGATTCTATATCCTTAAGTGTGGGACCTTGAATCCCTAAAGCGAGGCCCAAATTAAACCATTCATTAATGGCATCCATTAATTCAGAGAGAATTTCTTGCAAGTTGTTAGTGCCGAGTTGATTTTCATCCCCTTGATCATCCTCATGCACATCAACAGATAATTTGACGTCCAACACTGCATGTACTATATACGTACATTAATATTGACAAACCTACATTCACACGTACGTAAGTCTCTCGATGTAGAGTATATACTGTATGTGCCTTTATAGAATATTTACTATACTATATATACATGGTCTTACCTTCCAGTTTGTAACGAGCAGAGAGCCAATTTTTATGACCGTCTTCTAGCTTATACGTCATCTTTTTGAATTTAGTACACCTCATAACAGTTCCTTGAGCCAGAACACAAGCTGGGTGGGGGGTTTGGTGACTTGTTTTAGTTGAAGAATCGGGAAATTTATGAGGACACAAAAATGCATCTTCAGGATCCTCATACGTGTATTTGAGGGCTTTGTATGCCGATTGAAGACCTGAACGAATATTTTCACTTATCAACGACAACATTTCTTTTCGATCACTACTAGAATAAATTTCGAGGAATGAAAGCTCATCAATTAGCGTGATAAAACAATCTTCTTTACGATGAATAAATTGTACAAAGTTTCTACTCAGCTGCTGGTGATCCTCTATTTGGTGATCCTCTATTTCAATATCCCATTCACATTCTTTAATTAAGTACACTTGGAGACAGCAAAACACTCCACAGTACTGCCAGTTGCTTTTGAATTGTAAAACGAGTGGGTTTAAACCGGTCTTAAGCAAATCAGCCCGTTTGTCATTGACTGGGAGCAAAGATAGAAGTGAGGGCATATAAAAACGCTTATCTTGCCCCAAATTAAATGGGGCGGCTATCAGTAAATGCTTGAATATTTCGATGAGATCCGTGGGTGCAAAGAGTTCATCAACATAATGCTTTTCAAAAAATTTGTCAGATAAAATTTCAATTGTAATAATCCCTTTGTTAATAAAATCTAACCAGTTTCCACATCCAGATGCTGGATCATTACTTCCTCGCACATATGCAGCATGCTCGACAAGCTCTGTTACTTTATCAAGAAGCACTTGAGTATCACAGAATACCACATTTGGTAGAATGGCAGGATAGTAGTGAAATATGTGATGCTCATGGAAGAATTTTAAGGCTTCAACAAGTGCATCTTCGTGAAAATTCTGAAATGCTTTTGCAAATTCTACACATTCGGTCTTGCTTAAAACTTTTCTGTTATGATCGTTTGAAACTTTCTCGACTACAATTTCCAAAACAAACCACCATAAAGGAACTAGGATTTCATTATTATTCAGCTCTTGAGATTGTATACATTCACGAATTGTCTTTGCCACTTTCTCACTGTCAGAATCGCAATGCTTGCAATCCACAGGAAATATGATTTCTTTCTTGCCCAAATTAGAAAACATGGTCAAATTCTTAGTAATATCCTTCTCCATAAAGTTCAACAAAGTTTTATTCTTGTCAGATAATCTTTCCTTGCAATCAAATTGATGGTCTTTGTGAGTACCAATACATACCAACTTGCAGTTTTCACTGTGAGATTGAATTGACTGCACGAGATACTTGAAGTTATCCAGAACTGAGAGATGTGACTTGAAACCTTCACCAACTGGCTTGTTGTCCTTGTAGTATTCAACCAGTGGATGATCGTCTAGGCAGTCAGACAGACGAAGTACATACAAAGCCACAGAAATTCTGGGTATGAATAGTGGAAGTAGATTATGAAAATGTGGTTGGCCACCACTATCGATTATATAAATCCAATGAGATCCAAACTTTTCTTGAAGTGCAGTACGATCGTCATCAGAAAACCGCTGAATACTTGCCATTACATTCGAAACAGTGTTGAGAAATTTACTTGTTTTTGCTCCAGCTACCGATAGTTTCGTTAGACTAGCTCTTGAAGTCAAAGGAGTTGCATCAACTTGCGTACCCGATTCATTGCTAGATTCAACTTGCTTCAGAGCAATGCTGAGTTCTTATGGGATAGCAGATGCTTTAGAGTTAGGATCTGAGTTGGTTACATAAGATTTCATAACATCAGCAACAATGCGTTGTAGATCATCACTAGATACTGGCCTCCATATTCTAGAGGGATCTTCTTGAGCTTCCATTTTCAGCTTTGTAGTGTCACGAATTTGTCGAATACATATCCTCTCTGCCGTGCTAGCTAATGGAGTGCTATTATGATCTTTAGGAGGAGGCAGTCCCAGAAGAAGATGCTTAGTGGAGGTTTTACCAGTGCCGGCCATTCCAAAGAACAATATATTCGTAGCCTTCACACGGACAAATCCAGCCTTCATGGCTTCATTAAGGGCTAGCTCAGACTTCGATGATTCATCCTTCGATTCTGAAATAGATTGAAAAACAATAATTATTATATTGACTACCTTGCATGATTCTTGTCCCTTGAAAAAGTATAGGTGGGTGTTAACTACACAGTGAAAACATATTCGTTACATTAATATGAAACGCATCTTTTGAAATGACACTAAAATAACGATGATGCATCTCATATATATAACATAAGTGTTTTTGCTGTGTACAATGGTGCACCTCCACTCCGTCTGCTCTTATCTTGAGGGGGTTTCGATAGTGGCTGTAAGTCTTCTTCTCTCACTCCATCTCTGCGTTGCTTGCTTTTCCAAGCTTCTTCCTTCTCACGCTGATGCTGAGCGGCAGCTATAGCGCATGACCAAATATATTGTTATATCAAGTGTTACTATGCCGATATGTGTAATTAGTACACTTTCTAATGAACCAAGTATACGAGGATCTTGGGGTCAAGAATGCTTGTGTTTGTAATCAACACTTGTCTTTACAGAAACAAACATTCAACTGGCGTGACTTGTTCTATTGGTGGGATATTATATAGGTATGGGATTTCTAGTGACACATTTCACCTCCTCCATGTCAGCGATAGATTAACACACAAGTAAGTAGTACGTGTGCATGCACATACCTGTGAAGGGTTTTTGTAGACACTTGAGATAGTCAACAACTTCATGAAAACCATACTGTATTGTACAGTCAAAAGGAATGGGGCCATCAACATCAATCACATCTGGACAGGTGATGAGGGACAGACGTATTGTATTATTATACTGACGGTTTCAAATTCAGCACACAGTTAACCACATATATACTGAGTACAATTAATATGCTTACAATACATGCATTATCAGAGTTACATGCAGTTACCATGTACTTCAGGAGCACAACAATCAAACTGTGGTGTATTGTATTAAAGTTGCCATTATTATACATGATGCATGATACAACTACATTTCCATTCAGTTAGTATATACACTGTTAAAAATGTGGTGCTATTGTAACACCCAAAAGTGGGGTAAAACCATTGTACCAAATATGGCACTCATATATGGAGTTATTACAGCACCAGATTTTAGTGTTATTAAAACACTCATTTTGGAGTTGTAACAGCATGAAAATGTGCTGTACTTGCACTTTCTTGGAGTTACTGCAACTCCAAACTGTGTGTAACTTTTACAACTACACCTACAATGGTGTTATTAAAGCACTGGGGATGGGTGCTGCTGTTACTATGTTACTACAGGTACAGTTGTCATTGCTATACTCTTCATGCAAAGCATAAAATATTGCATGCATGCTTATTGCACTTCTCGATAAGCTCATGCACTTGACTTAAATGACGTAACATAATTATAGCATGTGTATAATGATATGCATCACGATAGCATATACAATAAAAGTATAAAGATATGTATACCTATATAACCTCATAAAGTGTTTAATAACTACGACCACAATACACTTAGGCAGTTCGGGACCTTAAAAATAAAAAATAAAAGGGTGCCATGCTGACATGCACGTGGGTACTAAAATGTCAAAAACATAGTTACTTGTACAAGAGTTTCATAGAATGAATCTACTTCATACACTTCTTTCTCTACGATGACGAAGTAGTTCATTGATCCAGATTCAATAGCACTTTTTCTACCTTGAACGAACGTTGCATGTCATCCACCTGCATGTATATAATTATGATGGGATAAGGATGGGGCTCACAAAAACAGTAGGCAGTGATATAAGTGATTAGGAGACAATTATTCAAATAAGCCGAAAGCCTAACACTTTAACATATCACCTTTTATTCTATCAAATATCCAGTGTGCATGCATTACTGTGTATCATTATATATGTATGATGACAGGGTTATTCTCGTTATAATAAGCATATACCCCCCCACACAGGATGAATTCAAGGGCAACAGAAGAATCTGTTCTCAAGTATCAAGTATTTGTAACAGTATATCAATTTAGCTGTTTATGCATTACATACGTGGAGCAGCAGCTTGACAAATATCATTTGTACTGCATCCTTCTTCTTACAGTATCATCTTCAGAACTGAATAAAAAAAAATGTATGTTTGAAGATATGGGTTTCTATTTACCATTAGATTGTGACTGCACCAGTGACTGCATAGTCTTCGACCAGCTCCCGTAGCTTAACATTGTTCTCCTTTGTTTGAATTCTTTCCTCAAAAGTAAATCTATAGGTAAAAAATTCTATTACTACTGCGAACATTTACAGCTATATGCTTGAACGCAATAATGATTAATAGTGGACTTACATAGACATAATCGGTCAGTGGTGGATAGAAGGTAAGTATATACGCACATCTGTAACTGCTAGTCGATCATAATTATCACTCCTGATATAGCACCTTTGTTACGCTTTGTTTTTGGACTATTCCTTTTAAAGAGCAGTGGTTTATCTTTGGACAGATGTTGAATCTCAATTTGCGACGCATATTCTTTAACCTTGTTTAAAATAGCTCGACTCCATGAACCCTGCATGAAAAGAGTACCTATAGCTCTTACGATGCGATAATTTTGTAAGAAACAACCATTATATATCTTGTATTGTCATTGGAAATTAGTTTAACAATAATCGGAAGACAAAAATTATAATTATGATGATTTGTATGCAAATGTAGATACGTGCGAAAAACCAGTCTGACAGGAAAGTGTTCCTAACGCTCAACATACATCTAACTGACGGACACGTGCCCACAAAGCCCAACATATCAGACTGACGGACAAGTGCCCACAAAGCCCAACATATCAGACTGACGGACAGCTGCCCACAAAGCCCAACATATCAGACTGACGGTCAAGTGCCCACAAAGCCCAACATATCAGACTGACGGACAAGTGCCCACAAAGTCCAACATATCAGACTGACAGACAGCTGCCCACAAAGCCCAACATATCAGACTGACGGACAGCTGCCCACAAAGCCCGACATATCAGACTGACAGACAAGTGCCCACAAAGCCCAGCATATCAGACTGACGGACAGCTGCCCACAAACCCCAGCATATCAGACTGACGGACAGCTGCCCACAAAGCCCAACATATCAGACTGACGGACAGCTGCCCACAAAGCCCAGCATATCAGACTGACGGACAGCTGCCCACAAAGCCCAACATATCAGACTGACGGACAGCTGCCCACAAAGCCCAACATATCAGACTGACGGACAGCTGCCCACAAAGCCCAACATATCAGACTGACGGACAGTTGCCCACAAAGCCCAACCAGAATTATTATATAGTTACAATTATAGTAGTGAGTAGTAGACTTGCAGTCTGTCTATGTCAAGCTTTTTAGCACAACAATGGTTTTGCAGCAACTTACTCTATAGTTCCGAGTCAAAGCAGTGTGCCATCTTGCAGTGTAGTACATCTAGCAACTTAGTCCATGTAGTACCAGAGCAGCTAGAGTAGGCCCGGCGCCTTCGTACAGTTAAGGTGCACACAGCTGTGTGCAGAGACTCTCATGCAGGCAGCTGTCTATCTCAAGGTTCACGTGAGATCAGTGCTGCACGTATTAGATCTACCACCCACGATTTTGTTTTGTTTATGTAGTCTTGGCTACCCACCACGCATTTGAGTCTGTGCTCATCAATTAATTATGATCATATCATCAGTGTATGCCCTTGCATGGAAGAGGGGGGGTGGGAGCAGAGTAAGAGTTAAATTTGCAGGGCAACTGTATGAGTAGAAAGAACACACTATAAGCCAGCTACTTAGCTAAATACAGGATGTATGATTTTTCAGACAATTGAATTGTTAATAATTATTGTTGAGCATTAATAATTAATTGTCCGTTAGCATGACATGCACATAGTCTAGTCCTCAATAGATGTTGCAACTTCAAACACATAGTTACAGTAACTAATAATGATAACTGATTCATCCGGCACATAAGTTATAAATACTGAATAGCTAAAATATTGCCGGTACACTTGAAAAGTGCACTAATTTTTTCTTGGAAAGTTCCTCACAGGCCGGGCCGATTGTTCCGTCATCAGTACAAGCTAGTGTGCTGCTTCACCCCTGTATACATAATTACGCATGTGATTAGAATTTATAATAAGTATAATAAATAAGGTGACTATAATTATAATCTGCTCCTGCATGCATGCTTGAATACAAAGGTATAATAATTATACCAGATTCAACTATTTTAATGGAACGGGTTTGTTACTATATAAGCAACTATTTATTTACACATGCAACTACATGAATCATTATAGACTGGCCTTGATTTGCATGCAGGTGATTTATAGAGGTGCTTACATTGCACCATGTATAGTGCTGCAATCACACAATTCTTATTTGAGTAACACCATCTGGTGTATAGTTAGAGTAATATGATTTTAACAACTAGGTAAGTGCATGCACAACACTGTTTAAAGTGTTCCACAAGCACTTATAAGTGTATAATAGCACCCTTTATTGTTCTAGTAACACGTAGCAGTTACGACTGCACTCCTAGTGTTGTGATAGCACCATTAGGTGAGTGTTGGCATAGCACTTTGGGTGCTATTGTAACTACCCATTTTTAACAGTGTACCCACTACAGAATTACTCACCAACATCACACTTGCATTCTTCCACCAACCACTGTACAATGTCTTTGCGTCCACTCCAACAAGCAAAGTGCAATGGTGTAAAGATGCTCCCATCCCTCTCACCTGCGTGTATTTCGATCACTATGTGAGTCATTGCATCATACACAAAATACTTGCACTAGCAATTATGCTGCCCTGTACTTTCCATCACAAGAATTAGTATATAATTTACGTAATGTTGTTCAAACATGTACGTCATAATTAACATCAGAAAGCTGGTCATGAGAATTAAGGTGTCAGTGCATGGGATAGGCCAACAGGAAGGGAAGGCTGCATGGGATACACTAATTAAGTTAAACACATGAACTCATGGAATCGTGTTTCAGTATAACTAATAATCATGTTGTATACATTAACAGTGAGAGTTCACATTAATTTATGATAGCCTGAGGCCAATACTATAATATAAGAAGATCTAACCAAGAACACAACAAGCTCCATAATTATTTCCTTCCTGACAGCACAGTGAAATGCAGTATAGTTCATTACCTCTCTTAATATCAGCTCCGCCACTAACGAGTGCTTTGGTGATCTCTAGATTGCCTTTCTTGCATGCTTCATGTACTGGAGGGAGTATATACATGTTCCACCAATCCTTTCTCCAATACAGTTGGTGATTGGGGTTGGCCCCCTGTTCCAACAGGGACCTCACTTTGATGACATCATCATCTCTAACAGCCTCCCACAAATCCACTACCAGTTGCTCTTCGGCTTGTACAATAGTTGGGAGCAGTAAGCTGTGATAATTATTCTTATAATTACTTGCACTATGATACCATGAATACAAGTGCCAAAACTGACTGAAATTGCTCTCCCCAGGGCTATATACAGCACGTGAGTTACCCTGTAGGCATAAATTTAGCTGTAGCTCAATACTAAATTCTGCTCCAATAGTCTGGTTTTCCCAAAGCCTGTCACGTATAGCGGGTAATTTTCGTGGGGTAAAATATTCGTTATTTTCGTGGGCAAGCTGACCTCCACGAAATTTAACGTAGGCGTGGCTTACCGGAATGTATGAATGCAGTGCAGGAAACGAGACTAAACAAAATTTTTACTCACAAAAACCACTGTTTCTCGAGTTGAACGAATTTTTTACCCCACGAAACTTACCAGCTATACGGTATACTGAAACAATAATTATTATAATTATATACTTGCGCTCACTGTCAGATCGAGTCTATAGCTGTATACACATGCTGTGAAAGCAATTTTCATGAAATGAACATCGTGACATTTCTGTAGTGCATGGTGACTCTATATACAGTAGACTCTCGTTAATCTGGTCACCCTTGGGACAGTGCAGCTTGGCCGGAATAGCGAGGTGCATGCATGGCTGTATTTTAAGAAATAGCCGTGGCTTAAAAACGACCTTACCTCGAATGTAATTACTAATTTTGCAGTTCTTGTCTCGAGGATAATGAAGGAATGAATCATTATTCCAATTTTATCTGCCAAACCACACCCAAAATTTCATATCTGGCCGTAATAAACGTACATTGAAAACCTACTTTGGGGCAGCCAGCACTGGCCAGTATACAGAATAGCGAGTGGCCGTACTTCAGGGTGAGTTTTGTGCAGTAAATATCTAGCTAGCAATCCGTGCCAAATCAAATGGTCGGTATATCGAGGTGGCGTACTTCAGAGAGCCGGAATAGCGAGAGTCTACATAATAATTATATTTTATAGACACTGTTTTTAGGACGTTTCTACAGCCCAAAAGGCTGGTTGTAGTATCCCAAACCTAGTGAGGGTTCTAATAGCCCTGCGCGAGGGCTTCTAAATCATGTGGAAACTTCCTAAACAGTGTCTAAGCATTTTAGATCATAGCAACCATGAGTCTCTCTATAGCCAATCAGATTTGAATGTTCTTTGCTACATGATTTTCTAAGTACATGATTTTCTAAGTTGGATAGAACACTTCCGTTAGCCAATCAAATTGCAGTATTATTGGCAAATGATGTAGCACCAACAAAGTGCCTATAGCTAGATATTATGCCTATTATACGTATTTCAAATATTAAGCAGAGGGGCATTTATTTTCTACTAGTGTTCAGGTGTTTGATCGTGACACACGGGCCCAGGGTTTATTTCTTGCAGCTAACTAATTCCAAGAAGGGTCAAATTATAACCTTTTCGATGGGGCGTAATTTTCTTAGTCAATCAGTAATATATGGACATGCCACAATGTGGTGTGCATGCATGTGTTCTCTCACCCTGAGTCCTGCCCAGTAGCCATTATCTCATGCCAAGTCCTTGTATACTAGCAACCTCCAACTGTAGTGCATAGCTATAATTGTGAGGCTGCTACAATAATTAGCAAGCTGGGTACATCATACACAGGCATACTGTATGATAGATGCTTCTAACTATATGCAGCCCTTACTAGAAATCCACTTCCTGCATGCATGGTGGGGGAACCATAGAAGATGCATAGTGAAAACCCACCAAGCCTCGAAATAAAAACGATGGTATTGTAGAGATTCGAAAAATATTCCCTGCATGCAAATTATGCGAGGGATCCGCAACGGCCAGGAATCTCGTACAGAATGTTGTGGAATCTATATAAGATCTCTGGAATCTTGTTGGAATCACCCCACAGTCAGCGGAGAAAAAATTTTCTTTTTAACTACAAAAAGACAAACCCAAATCTCTCCCAATTAAAACTTAACAAAACAGCTCAGTGGACTAGATCAGCAATGGTCTTACATCAAATCAACCCTACAGTGAAAGCTCGTGAACTTATCTACCCCCAAATTTAGAGCATCATCGGAGTAGTATAGTCCCCATACACTTTTGAGATTAGACACCTGATTAACACACACCTTGAAGAGAAGCATTGGAAGATCATCAACATGCTCTAAGCTTGCTCGACTCTCCTCTCTAGAGAATAATCTTCAAACTGTATGATTGTTCATGCAGGCTAAAAACTGAATAAACCCTCCAAAACAACTGAAATCAAGTACAGGGTATATAGTATCTTTTCTGATGCTCAAGGTAAGCAACCTTTTCATCACAAGCTCTATATAATTATACCTTTTGACACTAAAAGCAAAAGTATATAAATTGTATTAAAACTATGCAAGATCCATGCACCGATTTGTTTGGAATGGACTAAGAGATGTTGGATGCCGGGTGATGAGTGCATCACCATGCATGCACATGTAACCAAACCTGAAGATGGTAAGTAATAAAATTATTAGTTGTGCAGTGTGACTAACAGATTATTCCTTCCCTCTATCTATATAATTATAGTATAAGCTTGTAGGGTTAGTACGCTCTTGTCCCTGTATAGGTGTGTACGTGTGCTAAGCCAGGTGGGGCAGAAAGACCAAGCTGATAGGCGAGTCTCATCAAAAGATCCTCACTGACCCCATGCCTAAAGTAAGTCAACTTGCACGTACTCTCGTTTGGTACATACACAGTCAGAGGATTTCAGATTTGTTGTGTTGCTATAGTTATAGTGTTGAAAGTGCAGCCAATCATGATCACCTTATATGTACATACTGCGTTCGTATGCTTACCTCACCAAAGCAATAGTTATGGTTGGCTACATTATACACTTTAGCATTTAACCATTCTGAAATCCTATATACGGGCCTACCTATAATAATAATTATGCCCTCACTAACACCAAATAAAGGTTACAACTTTCAAATTGTAAATCCACAAATCTCTTAATGTTTGTCTATTAAAATTCCTGTGGTTTTTATTTGGCATCACTCTGTACTATAGTCGATGTGTATGCACGTGTATGTGTGTAGCTGCATACAGGATTGTGATGTATGACTCTCCCTGTTCAGATCTGGTTAAAGCCACTCAAGAGAGATGAGATTCCTGACAAGCTCACCTACACTGCCCCAGTGTACAAGACCAGTGACAGAAGAGGCACCCTGTCCACTACTGGTCACTCTACAAACTTTGTCATCGCTATGAAGATCCCTACTGACAAGCCTGAGGAACACTGGGTTGAACAAGGGGTGGCACTTTTGTGTCAGCTTGACAGCTAAACGCTAACATTGATTTATAGAGTCTTTGTGGCAACCCGATTACTTAATTGTGAATGTCTATAAAATGTGTGAAGTGATTACCAGTCTACAAATAAATAATTATAATGGTGTAAATAATACATGATTGTACAAACGTTACACTGTGAGGTGTTTACTGTTATACAATAGATGGTGAATTGCGAAGTTAATGTGTGTGTGGGTATAAATAAAAAGGGGGAAGGGCTGATTTCTCAACTGCAATTAAAATTAATACAAGAGAATTCACAACATCGAAATTGTTTCTGCATGCCTTCTATTCTATACTAGCTATTGTCATACACAGGTGCGTACTATACAGGTGTCTCATAGTCTGATACTGCAGGGGCCAGTTCAGAAGGTACGTCTTCGTTGTTTCCAGGGATATAGGAAATGGTGTCTCCTGCATGTGGATGATAACAGCAAATCTATTCATGACTATACTGAAACATAAACACTCTAATCACAAGTAAAATATATAATGTAAACAGTGTGACATGCATGATTGTGAGTATACAGCTATACTTCAATGTGTTAGAGTCTAGGTACACAAACAACTTAATTATACCTTGCAACTGAGTGTCTTGAATGGTCTTCCCCTGAGCTCTGCGTATACTAATAGGTGTCTCATAGTCTGATACTGCAGAGGCCAATCCATAAGGTACGTCTTCGAAATCTGTATCTCCATAAATTGGATTGACCAGTTCTGCATCGTTGAGTGATTCCAGGCTGCCATATATCGGGTTGATGGTATTTGTTCTGTTCTCAGGAATCCCATACACTGGGTTGTCTCCAGGTATGTAGGAAATGGTGTCTCCTGTGGAAAACAAACTTAAAATCCTTTCATGAGCTCGAGCATAATATACTGAAACATAAACACTCCAATCACATTGTATAAAGTAAACTATACGTACCGGTCTAGTAAAATGTAAACAGTGTGCATCTGCATGTGTATACTACTTCCATGTTTGGTACACAAACAGCTTACCTTGCAACTGAGTGTCTTGAATGGTCTTCCCCTGATCATGAGCTCTTTGTACACACACCACGACGACCACTATCAAGAGCAGGAGTATCAGCATCAGCACTAGGAGACCTCCCACCACTCCTCCTATGAGATCCCCTGGACCACCATTCAACTCTGCAAGCTAGGGGTATAATTTATACAGAATGAAACAATATTATCAATACCTGAAGTGGTGGTGTTGCACATCTCTCCAGTGAAGCCAGACACACACTCACAACTGAACGAGTTGACACCATCCACACACACACTATTTCCACTGCAGTTCTTATTCACACAATCATCAATGTTGGTCTCACAATCAGCACCAGTGTAGCCAGGATCACAGTCACATAGGAACATGTTCACCATGTCAACACAACCACCATTGCCACTACAGTTTATTCCATCACATCTATTAATGTCAGTTTGACAAATAGAATCAGTGTAACCAGGGAAACAATCACAATCAAAGCCGTTAACTCTGTCAATACAGTTGCCGTGTCCACTGCAGTTTACGTTCACACAATCATCAATGTCGGTCTCACATCTCTGTCCAGTGTAGCCAGGATCACATGAGCAAGTGAAGGTGGCTATTCCATGAGAGCAGTTGCCATGGTCACTGCACACTGTCCCCATAAGTAAGCACTCATCAATATCATCCTCACAATCAGCACCAGTATAGCCAGCATCGCAGACACAGGTGTAGGAATAAAAGCCATTAGTACATGTTCCTCTTTCGTTGCAATTTCTGTTGTAGCAAAAGTTTTGATACTCGCAGTTTGCACCAAAGTAGGGAGGGTCACAGTTGCAAGTGAAACTGTCCATTTCATTCACACACGTTCCTCTGTCACTGCATGTGACAGCATAGAACTGACAGTAATTAAAAAACTGACAACTGCTTGTAATGAAGAAAGGAGCACACAACACAATAGTACTTGCAGTGATACTAGCCCCGGTACTTGAGACAGATAATATGGTTGTCGATCCCACTAAGAGATTCAGATCAAATCGATAGCTTACAATAGCATCATTTGATGTAAAGGTATCATAATCAAGCACTTGTATGTAAAGCTGAGCTCCCTGCAATAACACTGAAATAGTCTATATGCAGTTACTGTATCATTTACCTCCCATGCTGTCGATATTCCAGTCAGATAGAATGGATTAGAGAGTCCTAGTACAGTAGATTGTGAGAAATCAATGGTTGCCCCGTCCTCGATATGGTCACTGACTGCAGTAAATCTGGGCTCATTATTGGGACACTGTGTAGCAGTACTGGCATGTGGCATCAGGCAGTAGATGAAGAAGGTGTCACAGCGCTTCCTTCCGTTACATCCTCCACCAATGCCTGGATCACAACATTGACCACCAGGGAGTGTGTTGGATGGATTACTGTAGGAGAGCATATTCACTTGCACCACATAGTTTGCAGACACCAGTACACTGAGCTGCAATTGGGACTCTCAACTGCAGCTACTGACTATTATACCACTCACCTTCCCCAGCCATAGACACAGGCAGCTCATACACAGGACAAGGACACTCATTCTCAGCAGCATACAGTAGTTCAATGAATAGCCAGCAACTTACTACTGTCTTGTTAACAGCTACTATAATAGTATACTGGTCACATGCATCCTCCTTGCATTCCATAAACAATGATGATATACATGTACATATGCATGCATGCAGGATAGATGCTTGCAACCTCAGCGACTTCTCTTTTTCAAAATTGTGAGTTACAATTTTAAAAGAGGGAAGTCGTTCAAAGATAAAAATCTTCGTAACTGTCACATGTGTGTACAAGATGTTAATTCATGACCTGCGCCTGCATGTAGTCTCACTAAAACGCAACGTCACTAAAATGAAACAACCGGAAACAAATAATGGGCTAGGTTAGGATTAAGGATAAAGTTAGGTGCCACGCCCATTATTGACTGCTGTTTCGTTTTAATGGCGTTTCGTTTAGTGGGGCAACATGCGCCTGCACATTCCAAGGACACCCATTACAGTGATTACACCCATTACAGTAATTACAATGATCTCATGACATCATTACAATGACATCACTGCATTCTCTTAGTGCTTTTAACTTTCTAGTTTTGCATGAGCCCACTATCAGGATACCTACAGCTACGTGACCACAGTCCCCCCAAACCACTTAAACTACAAGAAAGCACTTGAGAGTTGAGATAACAAAAGTATAGTTTATAAATAGCAATTGCGTTAGGGGTAAATTGAAGTCATTTCCTCGTGTTGACATCATCATAGATGTCACCAGTCTGTCCCAGTCCATCATCACGCTCGGCAACGGTTGCATAGCTAACATTTACATTTATCATGAGTTTCTCGTCCCTCGCCTCCACACTTTCGTACACTGGTGGGAGGGAACACAATGGGTAGCCATACTCCTGCTCTTGTAGAGAAGACGGGGGTAGGCCAGTAGGGAGGGTGTTGGTTTGAGGTTGAGCTGTGTTCATCTCACACACACCGTACACCACATTGTTTTGACATGGTATGTCATTGTTGGCAGTTCCTCCTCCACTAACAGTTACTGCAGGGAGAGAAACAAGTTATGTTTAAGTTTAAGTTACAGTACACACAACTGAAAAAGTCTTACGGTTGTATTTAGATAACTCTCTCTTGCTCTTGACAATAATCACAAAGAGAATGACTATGACTGCAATCATCACAACGCCCACTAGTCCCCCCACCACTCCACCTGCTGTAATAGCTATTGCATCATCTGATCTCACGTCTAAAGTATAGAAAACAAACATGCTAAAAGAATAAATATACAGCAGCATTCACCAAGCATCTAAATAAGCTGTCAAGTGTGTTAAGGAAGTTAGTGTTTACCTTGTGTCTCCACACTGCACATCTCTCCAGTGAAGCCAGACATACACTCACAACTGAACGAATTGACACCATCCACACACACACCATTTCCACTGCAGTTCCTATTCACACAATCATCAATATCAGTCTCACATCTCTGTCCAGTGTAGCCAAGATCACATGAGCAGGTGAAAGTGGCTATTCCTAATTGAGAGCAGTTACCATGGCCACTGCACACTGTCTCCATTAGCAAGCACTCATCAATATCCACCTCACAATCAACACCAGTATAGCCAACATTGCAGACACAGGTGTAGGATTCAAGGTTATTAGTACATCTTCCTCTTTCGTTGCAATTTATGTTGTAGCAAAAGTTTTGATGCTCGCAGTTTGCACCAAAGTAGGGATGGTTACAGTTGCAAGTGAAACTGTCCATTTCATTCACACACATTCCTCTGTCACTGCATGTGACAGCATTGAACTCACAGTGATTGAAGATCTCACAACTGCTTCCAATAAAGAATGGAGCACACAACACAATAGCACGCACAGAGATACTAGCCCCAGTATATGAGGCAGATAATATGGTTGTTGATCCCACCGAGAGAAGATTCATATCAAATCGATACCTCGCAATAGCATCATTTAATGTAAAGGTATCATAATCAAGCACTTGTATGTAAAGCTGAGCTCCCTACAGAATTGAAATAGTCTACTGTTAGCTACACTGTATCACTTACCTCCCAGGTTGTCAGTATTCCTGTCAGATTGAACGGATTAGAGAGTCCTAGTACAGTAGGTTGTGAGAAATCAATGTCTGCCCCATCCTCGATATAGCTACTGACTGCAGTAGATCCGGTATCAGTATTGAGACACCCCACCGTAGTACTGGAATGTGGCACCAGGCAGTAGATGAAGTAGGTGTCACAGCGCTCCCTTCTGTTACATTCTCCACCATTGTCTGGATCACAACATTGACCATCTAAACGTGTGTTGGATGGATTACTGTAAGAGACCATTTCCACTTGCACCACATAGTCTGCAGACACCAGTACACTGAGCTGCAAGCATTGGGACTCTCAACTGCAGCTACTGACTATTATACCACTCACCTTCCCCAGCCATAGACACAGGCAGCTCATACACAATACAAGGACATTCATTCTCAGCAGTATGCAGTAGTTTATGGCCAGCAACTATCTTGCTTGATATACAGCTATATTTTAAAGAGATGTCTGCTAGTACTGTATCACATGCACCCTTATTGATCAACATGCAGCACAGAGTGCTTGCAGCCAGTGGGAAGTCAACTTAAATTATGTTTTCATACAGGATGTTCATTCATAACCTGCAACCTGTACATAATTATTCTCCAATAGATAAATCACCCCCTATAGCTACATGACCATGCACGGCTCGCAAACCACTTAAACTATATATATGAGCAAGCACTTGAGATAACAACAGGTTAATATCGAGATCTACAGTAATTGCGTTTGGGGCAAATAATAAAGCTACTGCCTCGTGTTGACATCATCATAGATATCACCAGTCTGTCCCAGTCCATCCTCACGCTCGGCAACGGTTGCATAGCTAACATTTACATTTATCATGTCACTCACTATCTTACTACTTCATATAAAATGTGCATATTTCATGAGTCTCAGTAAATGAAAATCATCAACCACATTGAAATATCGTTCTGCGCTCTATTTGTGTATTACTGTTGTCATGCACAGGTGCGTACTATACAGGTGTCTCATAGTCTGATACTGCAGGGGCCAATTCATAAGGTACGTCTTCGTTGTCTCCAGGGATATAGGAAATGGTGTCTAGATATCCTGTGGAAAACAACAGCAAAGCTCAGGAATACTGAACATAAACACTCCAATCACAAGTAAACAATATACACTAGTGAAATGTAAGCAGTGTGACGTGCATGATTGTGAGTATACAGCTATACTTCAATGTGTTAGGTACACAAACAACTTAATTATTACCTTGCAACTGAGTGTCTTGAATGGTCTTCCCCTGAGCTCTGCGTGCTACAGGTGTCTCATAGTCTGATACTGCAGGGGCCAATTCATAAGCCGGTGCATCTTCAAAATCTGCGTCTCCATAAATTGGATTGACTAGTTCTGCATTGTTGAGTGATTCCAGGCTGCCATATATCAGGTTGTCAAACTCTGCTGTTTCTAAAGTGATGCATGGTATTTGTTCTGTTCTCAGGAATCCCATACACTGGGTTGTCTCCAGCTGAAATAAGACATGCAAACTTTAGTAAATCCTTTCATGAGCTCGAGCATACTGAAACATAAACACTCAGATCACATTGTACACTAGTGAAATGTAAACAGTGTGCATGCATGTATATAGCTACTTCAATGTTAGGTACACAAACAGCTTACCCTGCAACTGAATGTCTTGAATAGTCTTCCCCTGATCATGAGCTCTTCGTACACACACCACCACAATCACTATCAGGAGCAGGAGTATCAGCATCAGCACTAGAAGACCTCCCACCACTCCTCCTATCAGATCCCCTGGACCACCATTCAACTCTTCTGCAAGGGGTATAATTTATACAGCATGAAACAATTTATTATACCTGAAGTGGTGTTGCACATCTCTCCAGTGAAGCCAGACATACACTCACAACTGAACGAGTTGACACCATCCACACACACACCATTTCCACTGCAGTTCCTATTCACACAATCATCAATGTTGGTCTCACAATCAGTACCAGTGTAGCCAGGTTCACAGTCACATAGGAACATGTTCACCATGTCAACACAACCACCATTGCCACTACAGTTTATTCCATCACAGTCATCAATTTCAGTCTGGCAAATTGCATCAGTGTAACCAGGGAAACAATCACAATTAAAGTCGTTAACTCTGTCAGTACAGTTGCCTTGTCCACTGCAGTTTACGTTCACACAATCATCAATGTCAGTCTCACATCTCTGTCCAGTGTAGCCAGGATCACATGAGCAGGTGAAGGTGGCTGTTCCATGAGAGCAGTTGCCATGGCCACTGCACACTGTCTCCATTAGCAAACACTCATCAATATCCACCTCACAATCAGCACCAGTATATATAGCCAGCATTGCAGACACAGGTATAAGAGTTGACCTCATCCATACAGACACCATTTCCACTGCAACTCTGCCCTTCACAGTTCTCACAATCAGCACCAGTATAGCCAGCATTGCAGACACAGGTGTAGGAATCAAGGTTATTAGTACACATTCCTCTTTCGTTGCAATATCTGTTGTAGCAAAAGTTTTGATGCTCACAGTTTGTACCAAAGTAGGGAGGGTTACAGTTGCAAGTGAAACTGTCCATTTCATTCACACATGTTCCTCTGTCACTGCATGTAACAGCATTGGACTGACAGTAATTGAAAAACTGACAACTGCTTCCAATGAAGAATGGAGCACACAACACAGTAGTACTCACAGCGATATTAGCGGTATCTGATGAGGCAAATGCTGTGGTTGTCAATCCCACTGAGAGACTCAGATCAAATCGATACGTTATAATACGATCAAAGCGAAATGGTCTAATGCTATCAAGATCAAGCACTCGTATGTAAAGCTGATGAGCTCCCTGCAAATACAATAAATGGTAATTTGAATACAAAAAAAAACAGTGAATCTTAACCTCCCAGGCTGTCGTTTTTCCAGTCAGATTGAATGGATTAGAGAGTCCTAGTACAGTAGATTGTGAGAAATCAATGTCAGCCCCGTCAGTGATATTGGTGGCACGTAAACTATATGCAAGAAATCCGGGGGGATTACTGGGACACACTATAGCAGTACTGCTACGTGGCATCAGGCAGTAGGCAAAGAAGGTGTCACAGCGCTCCCCAAGGGTACATCCTACACCATTGTTGGCTGGATCACAACATTGACCGCCTGAGCGCCTGTTGGATGGATGACTGAAAGATACCATCTCCACTTGCACCACATAGTCTGCAGACACCAGTACACTGAGCTGCAAGCATTGGGACTCTCAACTGCAGCTACTGACTATTATACCACTCACCTTCCCCAGCCATAGACACAGGCAGCTCATACACAATACAAGGACACTCATTCTCAGCAGCATACAGTAATTCAAATGACAGCAACTATTCTTGCATGCTTGATATGTTAATCTACATGTTACTGATCTCTGTTAGACATGCATCTTCTTTGCATTCCATCAACATGATATAAATATGCTATAGTGCTTGCAAAGTCACTCAAAGATAAATCTTCAAACAGGATGTTATTCATGCATGGCCTGTACTTGCTGATTTACCACAGTCCACCAAACCACTTAAACTACATGCAAGCAGGCACTTGAGATAACAAGAGGTTATCAACATAAAATAATCGTAAGCAAACTGAAGTAGCAATTGCTTTAGAGGCAAATAATAAAGTCACTGCCTCGTGTACACGTCATCATAGATGTCACCAGTCTGTCCCAGTCCATCCTCACACTCGGCAACGGTTGCATAGCTAACATCATGTCACTACCTTATACTACCCTAATTACTTCGTACAAAATTAAAATGTGCTGCATCAGCATAATATTATTTCAAATTAATATTGTTCTGCCCTTAATTTTCTGTAATACTATTGTCATACACAGGTGCGTACTACAGGTGTCTCATAGTCTGATACTGCAGGGGCCAATTCATAAGGTACATCTTCGAAATCTGCATCTCCATAAATTGCAGTTCTGCATCGTTGAGTGATTCCAGGCTGCCATATGGGTTGTTAAACTCTGCTGTTTCTGAAGTGATGGAGTTTGTTCTGTTCTCAGGAATCCCATACACTGGATTGTCTCCAAGTATGTAGGAAATGGTGTCTCCTGTGGAAAACAACAGTCCATGAGTATATAGCTTAATGAGTGGGCGTAATTTCGAGACAAAACACAGCTCAGGCATATACTGAAACATAAACACCCAATCATGTTGTAAAGTAAGTGAAATGTAAACAGTAAAAAGTCATATACGCATGTGTACTACAGTTGAGCCTCGGTTATCCGAACACCTTTGTCCCCGGGCCCATTCGGGTAAGTGAAATATTCGGATAATCAAACCCTTCTTTTTGCCAGCCACGTGGGCAATTTCCTACTGCGCATGCTCAGATTGCACTATGCTCTAGCATTCGGATAATCGAGGATTCGGATAACCGGGATTCGGATAACCGAGGCTCAACTGTACTTCAATGTTACTAGGTATACACAAACAGCTTACCTTGCAACTGATTGTCTTGAATGGTCTTCCCTTGATCATGAGCTCTTCGTACACACACCACCACAACCACTATCAGGAGCAGGAGTATCAGCATCATCAGCACTAGAAGACCTCCCACCACTCCTCCTATCAGATCCCCTGGACCACCATTCAACTCTGCAAGAGGTATAATTTATACAGCATGAAACAATTTATTATACCTGAAGTGGTGTTGCACATCTCTCCAGTGAAGCCAGACACACACTCACAACTGAACGAGTTGACACCATCCACACACACACCATTTCTACTGCAGTTCCTATTCACACAATCATCAATGTTGGTCTCACAATCAGCACCAGTGTAGCCAGGTTCACAGTCACATAGGAACATGTTCACCATGTCAACACAACCACCATTTCCACTGCAGTTTATTCCATCACATTCATCAATGTCAGTCTGGCAAATTGCATCTATGTAACCAGGGAAACAATCACAATCATAACCGTTAACTCTGTCAGTACAGTTGCCTTGTCCACTGCAGTTTACGTTCACACAATCATCAATGTCAGTCTCACATCTCTGTCCAGTGTAGCCAGGATCACATGAGCAGGTGAAGGTGGCTGTTCCATGAGAGCAATTACCATGGCCACTGCACACTGTCTCCATTAGCAAGCACTCATCAATATCCACCTCACAATCAGCACCAGTATAGCCAGCATTGCAGACACAGGTGTAGGAATCAAGGTTATTAGTACAGTTCATTTAGTCTAGAGAGTAGATTACCACAAATGTGTGAGTAGTTGTACTTAAATGTAAATATCTTTTGATTGGAGCATTTCTAAGAAATGGTGTTGATACCCGTGTGTAGATGAATGACTGAACTACAACATATCCAAAAATGTTTCCATTGAAACATAAGGTGGTGGGTTTGTGGTGATTAATAGAACAACAGCAAATTGTTATAGTGGGTAACCGGTTAGAGTAATAAAACACTAACCTTAAACAGCTAAGGTCTTAGACTTTTATCACACAATAGATTAATGGTTTAGGTATCCTGACCATCCCTTTATGGGTCTTACATATGCTCACAGTGTCTATAATTCATCATTTACTGGTTTTTAGGTACACTTTTGATTAGAGTAATATCTTCTGAAAATTTTATAGCTTAGCTTTAAAAGTTCTCTGGTAAGTTTACAAATAAATGGGCTACTCAATGTCTGCCCCGTCAGTGATGGTACGTGAACTAAATGCAAAAAATCCGGGAGCAGTATTGGGGCACACTATGGTAGTATTGAAAAGTGGCACAAGACAGTAGGCAAAAAAGGTGTCACAGCGCTCTCCAAGGGTACATCCTTCACCGTTGTCTGGATCACAACATTGACCATCAAAGCGTCTGTTGGATGGATTACTGTAGGAGAGTATCTTCACTTGTACCACATAGTCTACAGACACCAGTACACTGAGCTGCAAGCATTGGTACTCTCAACTGCAGCTACTGACTATTATACCACTCACCTTCCCCAGCCATAGACACAGGCAGCTCATACACAATACAAGGACACTCATTCTCAGCAGTATACAGTAGTAGTAGTTCAATGTCCAGCAACTACATAAGCTATAAGCTTAAGCTGGTTAACAACTATGTATTTTGATGAGAGATAATTGATGATTGCATTCTATCAACATGATGCACAGATCTATAGTGCTTGCAGCCTCACAAAGAGGTTAAAATTAATTATGTAATTATCATACAGGATGTTTATTCATGCATGACCTGTAGCATACTCCTTAGATGAAACCCATATTTTCGCGTGTATTAATTTCTGCTATTTCTGCGAATGAGAGTAAAATCGCAAAAATTAGTACTCGCAAATAATTGGCCGCCCTATTGTTTAATGTATCCAGATCGACATTTCGCAAAAAATTATACCAGCAAAATGTGTAAAAACGCAAACAAATCTACCTGTGAAAATATGTCACCTTAAGGTAATTATATATATAGCTTCATGATCACCGTCCGCAAACCACTTAAACTACGCGCAAGCACTTGAGATAACAAGAGGTTAATATTAACGGTCAATAATTATAACAATTAATGAATTGTGTTAGGGGAAAAATTTACGAGAAAATTGTACTACGTATTTCTATTCTCTATATGAGGAAGCGAACGTCAACTGAAAGTGCACGTATAGTTTATTTTCCTCCCTCACTGCTTCTCTGACCGAGGTTTCTTGGGGAGAACTGCATGGAGACACTTACCAGTAAAATAGACCAACCAACAACCGACAGTCTCACCTTGCTCAGTGTGTTTAGTGGCCTCTCTCTTCTCACCAGTGATAGGGGGATGACGGCCCGGTGGTCGGGACGAGTCACCTGCATGGGAAGCAAGTCAGTGAGTAAAAAGAAAGTTTCAATATACGAACACAGTCACGCATTATTAGACCAACTTTTTCTTTGCTTCCAACATAGCTGACCTGCATGGTGTTTGGCTATAATAGTAAACTTTACACGATCACACTAATTTTACCATTGTTGTATTTCTTCTCAATTTTATCCGCTAGAACGTAGTGTTCGACAGTGTTACTTCTGAGGCCATTGCAAATGTCACGCCATGTACGAGAAGGTGAAGTTCGCAACCAGTGGGCCAGCATTTCACGCAAACGATCTTTGTTGCTTTTTTTATTAGATTCTATTTCCTGAAGCATGGGATCTTGAATCCCTAAAGCAAGGCCCAATGCAAACCATTCATTAATGGCACCCATTAATTCAGAGAAAATGTCTTGCAAGTTGTTAGTACACAATTGATTTTCACCCCCTTGATCATCCTCATGTACAGCAATGCCTATAGTATAGAGAGAGAATAGGACATCCAAATTTGCTATTTAACTGAGGATCGGAATGACCAATAGATTGCACATAGAGCAAATTACACACACACTGATCTATAGCTGACCGCAAAAAATTAAAAATAAGTGGGGACTGACTTCTAAGTCAGTCCCCACTTATTTTTAATTTTTTGCTAAAGACTTTTCAGACCTGGATGATTGATAGTACCTTAAGGTGACATATTTTCGCGAGTATTAATTTCTGCTATTTCTGGCAAATAAGAGTAAAATCGCAAAAATGTGTACTCGCAGATAATTGGAAATTGCAATGCACTTGTGAGTAATTAGAAACGTTATGAATAATATTAATTTCACAACTGGAGCAAGAATTTAATACCAGCAAAAAAGCTAAACAGTGAATTCGCAAACAAATTTACCTGTGAAAATATGTCACCAGGTATGCACAAAAAAGCACATTTAATCTTAAAACTGCCAATTTTAAAACTAAGCAGTGGATGCATGCCATTAAAATACTAGCCACGCCAAATCGGTTCAAATGGCTTATTCGCCAACCTCTCGCTCGTTATATGGCAAGAGAATGAATGTGCCTTTATAGACTACTATATCATGGTCTTATACTTACAACAAGCAGAGAGCCAATCTTTATGACCGTCTTCTAGCTTATACGTCTTCTTGCATAGAGTACACCTCATAACATCATCCTCAGCCAGAACACGAGCTGGGTGGCGGGGCACTTGGTGATTTATTTCAGTTGGAGACTCAGGAAATTCATGGAAAAATGCAACTTCAGGCTCCTCATACGTGTATTTCAGGGCTTTGTAAGCAGATCGAAGACCAGAGTGAACGTTTTCATGTATCAAAGACAATATTTCTTTTCGATTACTACTAGAAAATGAATTTCGAGGAACGAAAATTCATCAATTAGCGTGATAGTACAGTCTCGCTTTTGATGAATCAATTGTACAAAGTTTATACTCGGCTGATAATCCTCCATTTCAATTTCCCATTCACATTCTTTAATTAAGTACACTTGGAGACAGCAAAACACTCCACAGCACTGCCAGTTGCTTTTGAATTGTAAAACGAGTGGGATTAAACCAGTCTTAAGCAAATCAGCCCGTTTGTCATTGACTTGAGTTGATGGGGATAGAAGTGAGGGCATATAGAAACGCTTATCTTGCCCCAGTGAGAATAAACCAAATGGGGCGGCTATCAGCAACTGCTTGAATATTTTGATGAGATCCGTAGGTGCAAAGAGTTCATCAATATAATGCTTTTCAAAAAATTTCTCAGATAAAATTTCAATTGTAATAATCCCTTTATTAATAAAATCTAACCAGTTTCCACATCCAGATGCTGGATCATTACTTCCTCGCACATATGCAGCATACTCGACAAGCTCTGTTACTTTATCAAGAAGCACTTGAGTATCACAGAATACCACATTTGGTAGAATGGCAGGATAGTAGTGAAATATGTGATGCTCATGGAAGAATTTTAAGGCTTCAACAAGTGCATCTTCGTGAAAATTCTGAAATGCTTTCGCAAATTCTACACATTCGGTCTTGCTTAAAACTTTTCTGTTATGATCGTTTGAAACTTTCTCGACTACAATTTCCAAAACAAACCACCATAAAGGAACTAGGATTTCATTATTATTCAGCTCTTGAGATTGTATACATTCTTTACGAATTGTCTTTGCCACTTTCTCACTGTCAGAATCGCAATGCTTGCAATCCACAGGAAATATGATTTCTTTCTTGCCCAAATTAGAAAACATGGTCAAATTCTTAGTAATATCCTTCTCCACAAAGTTCAACAAAGTTATATTCTTGTCAGATAATGTTTCCTTGCATTCAGATTGACAATCTTTGTGAGTAGCAATGCATACAAGCTTGCAGTTTTCACTGTGAGATTGAATTGACTGCACGAGATGCTTGAAGTTATCCAGAACTGAGAAATGTGACTTGAAACCTTCACCAACTGGCTTGTTGTCCTTGTAGTATTCAACCAGCGGATGATCGTCTAGGCAGTCAGACAGACGAAGAACGTACAAAGCTACAGAAATTCTGGGCATGAATAGTGGAAGTAAATTATGAAAGTGTGGTTGCCCACCGCTATCGATTATGTAGATCCAATGTGATTCAAACTTTTCTTGAAGTGCAGTATGATCATCATCACAAAACTGCTGAATATTTTCCATTACATTCCGAACAGTGTTGAGAAGTTTACTTGTTTTTGCTCCAGCTACCATTGGACTAGCTCTTGAAGTCGAAGGAGTTGCATCAACTTGCGTACCCGATTCATTGCTAGATTCAAGTTGCTTCAGAGCAATGCTGAGTTCTTGTGGGATAGCAGATGCTTTAGAGTTAGGATCTGAGTTGGTTACATAAGATTTAATAACATCAGCAACAATGCGTTGTAGATCATCACTAGATACTGGTCTCCATATTCTAGAGGGATCTTCTTGAGCTTCCATTTTCAGCTTTGTAGTGTCACGGATTTGTCGAATACATATCTTCTCTGCTGTGCTAGCTAATGGAGTGCTATTTCGATCTTCAAGAGGAGGCAGTCCCAGAAGAAGATGCTTAGTGGAGGTTTTACCAGTACCGGCCATTCCAAAGAACAATATATTCGTAGTCTTCACACGGACAAATCCAGCCTTCATGGCTTCATTAAGGGCTTGCTCAGACTTGAAGTTGTTGACTATATTGAGATAGTCAACAACTTCATGAAAACCATACTGTATTGTACAGTCAAAAGGAGTGGGGGCATCAACATCAATCACATCTGGACAGGTGATGAGGGACAGACGTATTGTATTATTATACTGACGGTAATGATGCATTCAAATTCAGCACACAATCAACCACATATACTGAGTACAATTAATATGCCTACAATACATGCATTATCAGAGTTACATGCAGTTACCATGTACTTCAGGGAGCACAACAATCAAACCGTGGTGTATTGTATTACAGTTGCCATTATTATATACATGACTGCATGCATGCATGATACAACTCACATTTCCATTCAGTTAGTATACCCACTACAGAATTACTCACCAACATCACACTTGCATTCTTCCACCAACCACTGTACAGTGTCTTTGTGTCCACTCCAACAAGCAAAGTGCAGTGGGGTAAAGATACTCCCATCCCTCTCACCTGTGTGTATTTCGATCACTATAGTGAGTCATTGCATCATACACAAAATACTTGCACTAGCCATTGCACTGCCCTGTACTTTCCATCACGAGAATTAGCATATAGTTTACGTCATGTTGTTCAAACATGTACGTCATAATTGACATTAGAAAGCTGGTCATGAGAATTAAGGTGTCAGTGCATGGGATAGGCCAACAGGAAGGGAAGGCTGCATGGGATACACTAATTAAGTTAAATACATGACCTCATGGAATCCTGTTTCAGTATAACTAATAATCATGTTGTATACATTAACAGTGAGAGTTCACATTAATTTATGATAGCCTGAGGCCAATACTAATATAACCAAGAACACAACAAGCTCCATAATTATTTCCTTCCTGACAGCACAGTGAAATGCAGTATAGTTCATTACCTCTCTTAATATCAGCTCCGCCACTAACGAGTGCTTTGGTGATCTCTAGATTGCCTTTCTTGCATGCTTCATGTACTGGAGGGAGTATATGCATGTTCCACCAATCCTTCCTCCAATACAGTTGGTGATTGGGGTTGGCCCCCTGTTCCAACAGGGACCTCACTTTGATGACATCATCATCTCTAACAGCCTCCCACAAATCCACTACCAGTTGCTCTTCGACTTGTAGGCTACAATAGTTGGGAGCAGTAAGCTGTGATTATTATTCTTATAATTACTTGCACTATGATACCATGAATACAAGTGCCAAAACTGACTGAAATTGCTCTCCCAGGGTCCTACATACAGCACGTGAGTTACCCTGTAGGCATAAATTTAGCTGTAGCTCAATACTAAATTCTGCTCCAATAGTCTGGTTTTCCCAGAGCCTGTCACGTATAGCGGGTAATTTTCGTGGGGTAAATATTCGTTATTTTTGTGGGCAAGCTGACCTCCACGAAATTTAACGTAGGCGTGGGTTACCTGAATGTATGAATGCAGTGCAGGCAACGAGACTAAACGAAATTTTTACTCACGAAAACCACTGTTTCTCGAGTTGAACGAATTTTTTACCCCACGAAACTTACCAGCTATACGGTATACTGAAACAATAATTATATACTTGCGCTCACTGTCAGATCGAGTCTATAGCTGTATACATATGCTGTGAAAGCAATTTTCATGAAATGAACATCGTGACATTTCTGAGTGCATGGTGACTCTATATACAGTAGACTCTCGTTAATCCGGTCACCCTTGGAACAGTGCAGCCTGGCCGGAATAGCGAGGTTTGGCTGTATTTTAAGAAATAGCCGTGGCTTAAAAACGACCTTACCTCGAATGTAATTACTAATTTTGCAGTTCTTGTCTCGAGGATAATGAAGGAATGAATCATTTTATCTGCCAAACCACACCCAAAATTTCATATCTGGCCGTAATAAACGTACATTGAAAACCTACTTTGGGGCAGCCAGCACTGGCCAGTATACAGAATAGCGAGTGGCCGTACTTCAGGGTGAGTTTTGTGCAGTAAATATCTAGCTAGCAATCCGTGCCAAATCAAATGGTCGGTATATCGAGGTGGCGTACTTCAGAGAGCCGGAATAGCGAGAGTCTACATAATAATTATATTTTATAGACACTGTTTTTAGGACGTTTCTACAGCCCAAAAGGCTGGTTGTACTATCTCAAACGTAGTGAGGGTTCTAATAGCCCTGCGCGAGGGCTTCTAAATTATGTGGAAACTTCCTAAACAGTGTCTAAGCATTTTAGATCATAGCAACCATGAGTCTCTCTAGCCAATCAGATTTGAATGTTCTTTGCTACATGATTTTCTAAGTAAGTACATGATTTTCTAAGTTGGGATAGAACACTTCCTTTAGCCAATCAAATTGCAGTATTATTGGAAAACGATGTAGCACCAACAAAGTGCCTATAGCTAGATATTATGCCTATTATACGTATTTCAAATATTAAGCAGAGGGGCATTTATTTTCTACTAGTGTTCAGGTGTTTGATCGTGACACACGGGCCCAGGGTTTATTTCTTGCATGCAGCTAACTAATTCCAAGAAGGGTCAAATTATAACCTTTCCAATGGGGCGTAATTTTCTTATAGTCAAACAGTAATAATTATATCGACATGCCACAATATAATATTATGTGGTGTGCATGTTCTCTCACCCTGAGTCTTGCCCAGTAGCCATTATCTCATGCCAAGTCCTTGTATACTAGCAACCTCCAACTGTAGTGCATAGCTATAATTGTGAGGCTGCTACAGTGACTGCAACAATAATTATTATATAGCAAGCTAGGTACATCATACACATGGATAGATGCTTTTAACTATATGCAGCCCTTACTAGAAATGCACTTCCTGCATGCATGGTGGGGGAACCATAGAAGATGCATGGTGAAAACCCACCAAGCCTCGAAATAAAAACGATGGTATTTTAGAGATTTGAAAAATATTCCCTGCATACAAATTATGCGAGGGGTCCGCAACGGCCAGGAATCTCATACAGAATGTTGTGGAATCTATATAAGATCTCTGGAATCTTGTTGGAATTACCCCACAGTCAGCGGAGAAAAATTTTTCTTTTTAACTACAAAAAGACAAACCCAAATCTCTCCCTATTAAAACTAACAAAACAGCTCAGTGGACTAGATCAGCAATGGTCTTACATCAAATCAACCCTATAGTGAAAGCTCGTGAACTTATCTACCCCCAAATTTAAAGCATCATCGGAGTAGTATAGTCCAAAGTGTATACACTTTTGAGATTAAGACACCTGATTAACACACACCTTAAAGAGAAGCATTGGAAGATCATCAACATGCTCTAAGCTTGCTCAACTCTCCTCTCTAGAGAATAATCTTCAAACTGATGGTTGTTCATGCAGGCTAAAAACTGAATAAACCCTCCAAAACAACTGAAATCAAGTACATGCAGGATATATAGTATCTTTTCTGATGCTTAAGGTAAGCAATCGCTCTCTATACCTTTGACACTAAAAGCAAAAGTATATAAATTGTATTAAAACTATGCAAGACCCATGTACCGATTTGTTTGGAATGGACTCAGAGATGTAGGATGAAGAGTGCATGCATGCACAACCAAACCTGAAGATGGTTAGTAATTAGTTGTGCAGTGTGACTAACAGATTATTCATTCCCTCTACCTATATAATAGTATAAGCTTGTAGTGTTAGTACGCTCTTGTCCCTGTATAGGTGTGTATGTGCGTATGTGTGTATGTGTGCTAGGTGAGGCAGAAAGACTAAGCTAATAGGCGAGTCTCATCCAAAGATCCTCACTGACCCCATGCCTAAAGTAAGTGAACTTGCACGTACTCTCGTTTGGTACATACATGCACAGTCAGAGGATTTCAGATTGGTTGTGTTGCTATAGTTATAGTGTTGAAAGTGCAGCCAATCATGATCACCTTATGTACATACTGCGTTCGTATGCTTACCTCACCAAAGCAATAGTTATGGTTGGCTACATTATACACTTTAGCATTTAACCATTCTGAAATCCTATATATGGGCCTACCTATAATAATAATTATGCCCTCACTAACACCAAATAAAACTTACAACTTTCAAATTGTAAATCCACAAATCTCTTAATGTTTGTCTATTAAAATTCCTGTAGTTTTTATTTCGATGCGTTGCAAGGCATCACTCTGTACTATAGAGTCGATGTGTATGCACGTGTATGTGTGTAGCTGCATACAGGATTGTGATGTATGACTCTCCCTGTTCAGATCTGGTTAAAGCCACTCAAGAGAGATGAGATCCTGACAAGCTCACCTACACCGCCCCAGTGTACAAAACCAGTAACAAAAGAGGTACCCTCTCCACTACTGGCCACTCTACAAACTTTGTCATCGCTATGAAGATCCCTACTGACAAGCCTGAGGAACACTGGGTTGAACAAGGGGTGGCACTTTTGTGTCAGCTTGACAGCTAAACGCCAGGAGCCCATAAAGAGAAGGAGCGGCTAACTTCAACGTATACTCGGGGATCGCGTTTCGTAATTGCCGGTGAAACCGCACTTCCTTGTATGGAAGCGACTAAGTGCTTGCAAACCGCATCCCTGCATTGCGTATAACACGTGTAGGGATTCAACCACATAGTGACTCTGCATATATGGAAATGCGGTCATAACCACTTACGAAACGTGATCCCCGTAGTTAGCTGCTCCTTCTCTTTATGGGCTCCTGTAAACGCTAACATTGATATATAGTCTTAGTGGCAACCCGATTACTTAACTATTATATGATTGTGAATGTCTATAAGTGATTACCAGTCTACAAATAAATAATTATAATGGTGTAAAAATAATACATGATTGTACAAACGTTACACTGTGAGATGTTTACTGTTATACAATAGATGGTGAATTGCAATGTCAATTTGTGCGTGGGTGTAAATCAAAAGGGGGAAGGGCTGATTTCTCAACTGATGGAATGCAATTATACAAGAGAATTCACAACATCGAAATTGTTCTGCATGCCTTCCATTCTATACTAGCTATTGTCATACACAGGTACGTACTATACAGGTGTCTCATAGTCTGATACTGCAGGGGCCAGTTCATAAGGTACGTCTTCGGTGTCTCCAGGAACATAGGAAATGGTGTCTCCTGTGGAAAACAAGAGCAAATCTATTCATGAGCTCAGGCATACTGAAACATAAACACTCCAATCACAAGTAAACAATATACTAGTGAAATGTAAACAGTGTGACGTGCATGATTGTGAGTGTAGCTATACAGTAGACTCTCGCTATTCCGGCTCTCTAAAGTACAGCCACCGCGATATACCGGCCATTTGGCTTGGCACGGAATGCTAGCTATATATTTACTGCACAAAACTCACCCTGAAGTATGGCCACTCGCTATTCCGTTTACCTCGCTATTCCAGCCAAGCTGCATGGTCCCAAGGGTGACCAGATTAACGAGAGTCTACTGTACTTCAATGTGTTAGGTACACAAACAACTTAATTATACCTTGCAACTGAGTGTCTTCAATGACGATCTTCCCCTGAGCTCTGCGTATACTAATAGGTGTCTCATAGTCTGATACTGCAGGGGCCAATTCATAAGGTACATCTTCGAAATCTGCATCTCCATAAATTGGATTGACCAATTCTGCATCGTTGAATGATTCTCGGCTTCCATATATTGGGTTGTCAAACTCTGCTGTTTCTGAAGTGATGGTGTTTGTTCTGTTCTCAGAAATCCCATACACTGGGTTGTCTCCAGCTAAATTAAGAAATGCAAACTTAGTAAATCGTTTCATGAGCTCGAGCATACTGAAACATAAACACTCAGATCACATTGTAAAGTAAACTACACTAGTGAAATGTAAACAGTGCATGCATGTGTGCATGTATAGCTACTTCACTGTTAGATACATGCACAAACAACTTACCTTGCAACTGAGTGTCTTGAATGGTCTTCCCCTGATCATGAGCTCTTCGTACACACATCACCACGACTACTATCAAGAGCAGGAGTATCAGCATCAGCACTAGGAGACCTCCCACCACTCCTCCTATCAGAGTGATACCCTCTGGACCACCACCTATAACACTACAGTATAGTTATAACAGAATTAGTTTGAACTACAATACCTGCAGTGTTGCACATCTCTCCAGTGAAGCCAGACACACACTCACAACTGAACGAGTTGACACCATCCACACACACACCATTTCCACTGCAGTTCCTATTCACACAATCATCAATGTTGGTTTCACATCTCTGTCCAGTGTAGCCAAGATCACATGAGCAGGTGAAGGTGGCTATTCCTTGAGAGCAGTTACCATGGCCACTGCACACTGTCTCCATTAGTAAGCACTCATCAATATCCACCTCACAATCAGCACCAGTATAGCCAGCATTGCAGACACATGTGTAAGAGTTGACCTCATCCATACAGACACCATTTCCACTGCAGCTCTGCCCCTCACATTCATCAATGTCTTCACAATCAGCACCAGTATAGCCAGCATTGCAGACACAGGTGTAGGAATCAAGATTATTATTGGTACACGTTTCTCTTTCGTTGCAATATATGTTGTGGCAAAAGTTTTGATACTCACAGTTTGCACCAAAGTAGGGAGGGTCACAGTTGCAAGTGAAACTGTCCATTTCATTCACACACATTCCTCTGTCACTGCATGTGACAGCATTGTCCTTACAGTGAGTGAAAAACTGACAGCTGCTTCCAATGTAGAAAGGAGCACACAACACAGTAGTACTCACAGCGATAATAGCCCTAGTATTTGTGGCAGATGATGTGCTTGTCGATCCCACTGAGAAAAGATTCAGATCAAATCGATACCTTACGATAGTATCATTTGATGTAAGGGTATCATAATCAAGCACTTGTATGTATAGTTGAGCTCCCTGCATGCAATAACAATTGATTAGTCTACAATTAGCTTTACTATCATTATTTACCTCCCAGGCTGGTGATATTCCTATCAGATTAAAAGGATTAGAGAGTCCTAGTACAGTAGGTTGTGAGAAATCAATGTCTGCCCCGTCCTCGATATGGTCACTGGTTGCAGTATATCCGGGCTCATTACTGGGACACTGTGTAGTAGTACTGGAATGTGGGACCAGACAGTAGATGAAGAAGGTGTCACAGCGCTTCTTTCCGTTACATCCTCCACCATTGCCTGGATCACAACATTGACCATCAGGGAGTGTGTTGGATGGATTACTGTAGGAGGCCATCTTCACTTGTACCACATAGTCTGCAGACACCAGTACACTGAGCTGCAAGCATTGGGACTCTCAACTGCAGCTACTGACTATTATACCACTCACCTTCCCCATCCATAGACACAGGCAGCTCATACACAATACAATTAGGACACTCATTCTCAGCAGCATACAGTAGTTCAATGGCCAGCAACTATCTTGCTTGATATGTTAACAGCTATGTAATATTTTGAAGAGATGTCTGCTAGTACTGTGTCATATGCACCCCTTCTTGCATAAATCAATATGATGCATAAATCACATGGATATAATTATACTTGCAGCCAGTGGGAAGTCATGTCTTCATACAGGATGTTCATCAATAACCTTGCATCCTACATAAATTAATAGATGAATCACCCCCTAGCTACATGACCATGCACGATCCGCAAACCATATATACGACGAGCAAGCACTTAAGATAACAAGAGGTTAATATTAGTACAGTAATTGCGTTTGGGGTAAATTAAAGTCATTGCCTCATGTTGACATCATCATAGATGTCACCAGTCTGTCCCAGTCCATCACCACGCTCGGCAACGGTTGCATAGCTAACATTTACATTTATCATGAGTTTCTCGTCCCTCGCCTCCACACTTTCGTACACTGGTGGGAGGGAACACAATGGGAGGCCATACTCCTGCTCTTGTAGAGAAGACGGGGGTAGGCCAGTAGGGAGGGTGTTGGTTTGAGGTTGAGCTGTGTTCATCTCACACACACCGTACACCACGTTGTTCTGACATGGTATGTCATTGTTGGCGGTTCCTCCTCCACTAACAGTTACTGCAGGGAGAGAAACAAGTTATGTTTAAGTTACAGTACACACAACTGAAAAAGTCTTACGGTTGTATTTAGATAACTCTCTCTTGCTCTTGACAATAATCACAAAGAGAATGACTATGACAACTGCAATCATCACAACGCCCACTAGTCCCCCCACCACTCCACCTGCTGTAGTAGCTATTGCATCATCTGATCTCACGTCTGAAGTATAGAAAGCAAACATGCTAAAAGAATAAACATATACAGCAGCATTCACCAAGCATCTAAATAAGCTGTCAAGTGTGTTAAGGAAGTTAGTGTTGTTTACCTTGTGTCTCCACACTGCACATCTCTCCAGTGAAGCCAGACACACACTCACAACTGAACGAGTTGATACCATCCACACACACACCATTTCCACTGCAGTTCCTATTAACACAATCACAATGTTGGTCTCACAATCAGCACCAGTGTAGCCAGGTTCACAGTCATATAGGAACATGTTCACCATGTCAACACAACGACCATTGCCACTACAGTTTATTCCATCGCATTTATCAATGTCAGTCTGGCAAATGATATCAGTATAACCAGGGAAACAATTACAATCAAAGCCATTAACTCTGTCAGTACAGTTGCCTTGTCCACTGCAGTTTATGTTCACACAATCATCAATGTCAGTCTCACATCTCTGTCCAGTGTAGCCAGGATCACATGAGCAGGTGAAGATGGCTATTCCATGAGAGCAGTTACCATGGCCACTGCACACTGTCTCCATTAGCAAGCACTCATCAATATCCATCTCACAATCAGCACCAGTATAGCCAGCATTGCAGACACAGGTGTAGAATCAAAGCCATTAAAAGTACATGTTCCTCTTTCGTTACAATTTCTGTTGTAGCAAAAGTTTTGATGCTCGCAGTTTGCACCAAAGTAGGGAGGGTTACAGTTGCAAGTGCTACTGTCGATTTCATTCACACACATTCTTCTGTCACTGCATGTGACAGCATTGGACTGACAGTAATTGAAAAACTGACAACTGCTTCCAAAATAGAATGGAGCACACAACACAATAGTACTCACAGCAATACTAGCCCCAGTATCTGATGATCTAGCTATAGATCTAGATGATATGATTGTTGATCCCACTGAGGGACTCAGATCAAATCGATACCTTACAATAGTATCATCTGATGTAACGGTATCAAAATCCAGCACTTGTATGTAAAGCTGAGCTCCCTGCAATAACAAGAGAAATTGCTATACAGTTTAATTGTAACTAATTTACCTCCCAGGCTGTTGATATTCCTGTCAGATTGAATGGATTAGAGAGTCCTAGTACAGTAGGTTGTGAGAAATCAATGGCTACCCCGTCCTCGATATTGGTACTGACTGCAGTATATTTGGGCTCATTATTGGAACACTCAGTAGTAGTACTGAAACGTGGCATCAGGCAGTAGATGAAGTAGGTGTCACAGCGCTCCCATCCATCACATGGTTCACGATAGATAGAATCACAACATCGGCCACCAGAAACTGTGTTAGATGGATGACTGTAAGATACCATCTTCACTTGTACCACATAGTCTGCAGACACCAGTACACTGAGCTGCAAGCATTGGGACTCTCAACTGCAGCTACTGACTATTATACCACTCACCTTCCCCAGCCATAGACACAGGCAGCTCATACACATGGACACTCATTCTCAGCAGCATACAGTAATTCGATAGCCAGCAATTATCTTGCTTGATATGTTAACAACTATATTTTGAAGAGATGTCTGCTAGTACTATGTCACATGCACCCTCCTTGCATTCCATCAACATGCAGCATGGATGTAATACTTGCAGCCAGTGGGAAGTCACTTAAAATATGTCTTCATACAGAATGTTCATTCATAACCTACAGCCTGTACATAACTCTTCCATACATAGATGAATCACCCCCCATAGTTTATACATATGACAATGCATGCAGGGTCCGCAAACCATTTAAACTACGAGCAAACACTTGAGATAACAAGAGGTTATAGTACACGCAGTAATTGCGTTAAAGCAAATAAAAGTTATTGCCTCGTACTGGCATCATCATAGATATCACCAGTCTGTCCCAGTCCATCCTCACGCTCGGCAACGATTGCATAGCTAACATTTACACTGATCTCATGAGTTTCTCGTCCCTCAACTCCACACTTTCGTACACTGGTGGGAGGGAACACAATGGGTAGCCATACTCCTGCTCTTGTATAGAGGACGGGGGTAGGCCAGTAGGGAGGGTGTTGGTTGAGGTTGAGCTGTGTTCATCTCACACACACCATACACCACGTTGTTCTGACATGGTATGTCATTGTTGGCAGTTCCTCCTCCACTAACAGTTACTGCAGGGAGAGAAACAAGTTATGTTAGTGTAGTACACACACTGAGATATATAGCCTTACCGTTGTATTTTGAAGATTCTTTCTTGTTCTTAATGATAATGACTATGACAATGACTATGACTGCAACGCCCACTAGTCCCCCCACCACTCCACCTGCTATAGTAGCTGTTGCATCATCTGATCTCACGTCTAAAGTATATATAGAAAACAAACATGCTGAAGAAGAATTATACAGCAGCATTCACTAAGCATCTAAATAAGCTGTCAAGTGTGTTAAGGAAGTTAGTGTTTACCTTGTGTCACCACACTGCACATCTCTCCAGTGAAGCCAGACACACACTCACAACTGAACGAGTTGACACCATCCACACACACACCATTTCCACTGCAGTTCCTATTCACACAATCATCAATGTCAGTCTCACATTTCTGTCCAGTGTAGCCAGGATCACATGAGCAGGTGAAGGTGGCTATTCCATGAGAGCAGTTACCATGGCCACTGCACACTGTCTCCGTTAGCAAGCACTCATCAATATCCACCTCACAATCAGCACCAGTATAGCCAACATTGCAGACACAGGTGTAAGAGTTGACCTCATCCATACAGTCACCATTTCCACTGCAGCTCTGTCCCTCACAATCATCAATATCCACCTCACAATCAGCACCAGTATAGCCAGCATTGCAGACACAGGTGTAGGAATCAATGCTGTTTGTACACGTTCCTCTTTCGTTGCGATTTCTGTTGTGGCAAAAGTTTTGATGCTCGCAGTTTGCACCAAAGTAGGGAGGGTTACAGTTGCAAGTGAAACTGTCCATTTCATTCACACACGTTTCTCTGCATATGGACTCACAGTGATTAAAGATCTCACAACTGCTTCCAATGTAGAAGGGAGCACACAACACAGTAGCACTAAATCTTGCAGTAGCGGTACTTGAGGCAGATGGTGTAATTGTTGATCCCACTGACACAGAGGGATTCAGACCAAATTGATACCTTACAATAGTATCATATGATGAAGTATCAGAATCAAGCACTTGTATGTATGAGCTCCCTGCAATAACAAGAAATGGTACTGATCTATATTGAAATAGTCTGTAGTATCATTTTTACCTCCCAGGCTGTTGATATTCCTGTCAGATTGAACGGATTAGAGAGTCCTAGTACAGTAGGTTGTGAGAAATCAATGTCTGCCCCGTCAGTGGTATTGTTACTGGTTGCAGTAAATCCGGGCTCATTACTGGGACACTGTGTAGCAGTACTGGAATGTGGCATCAGGCAGTAGATGAAGTAGGTGTCACAGCGTTCCCCTTCGTTACATGGTACTACACCATTGAATCCCAATGGTGAATCACAACATTGACCACCAGAGCGTGTGTTGGATGGATGACTGTAGGAGAGTATCTCCACTTGTACCACATAGTCTGCAGACACCAGTACACTGAGCTGCAAGCATTGGGACTCTCAACTGCAGCTACTGACTATCATACCACTCACCTTCCCCAGCCATAGACACAGGCAGCTCATACACAATACAAGCCTTGTAACAAGGACACTCATTCTCAGCAGAATACAGTAATTCAATGGCCAGCAACTATTCTTTCATGCTTGATATGTTACTTTGCATGTCTGTTAGACATGCATCCTCCTTGCATTCCATCAACATGATATAAATATGCATGCATGCATGGATAGTGCTTGCAAAAATTCACTCAGAGGATAAATCTTCAAACAGGATGTTATTCATGACCGGTGCCTGCACATTCCAACCCCTACATGTATAGATACATGATTTACCACAGTCCACCAAACCACTTTTAAACTACAAGCAAGCTGGCAGGCACTTGAGATAACAAGAGGTTATCAAAATAAAATTATAATTGCAAGCAAACTGAATTAGTAATTTGTGTTGTGGCAAATAATAATACATAAAGTTATTGCCTCGTGTTGACATCATCGTAGATATCACTAGTCTGTCCCAGTCCATCCTTACGCTCGGCAATGGTTGCATAGCTATAACATTTACATTTATCATGTCACTCACTACCTTACTACTTCATACAAAATGTGCTGCATCAGCATATTTCATGAGTCTCAGTATGAAGTTATCAACCACATTGAAATAATTATTGTTTTGCGCTATTTCTCTATTACTATTATCATACACAGGTACCTACAAGTGTCTCATAGTCTGATACTGCAGGGGCCAATTCATAAGGTACATCTTTGTTGTCTCCAGGAATATAGGAAATGGTGTTTAGATCTCCTGTGGAAAACAACAGCAAAGCTCAGGCATACTGAAACATAAACACTCCAATCAATATACACTAGTGAAATGTAAACAGTGTGCATGATTTTGAGCATAGCTATACTTCAATGTGTCAGGTACACAAACAACTTAATTATTACCTTGCAACTGAGTGTCTTGAATGATGGTCTTCTCCTGATCATGAGCTCTGCGTATACTAATAGGTGTCTCATAGTCTGATACTGCAGGGGCCAATTCATAAGGTACATCATTGAAATCTGCATCTCCATAAATTGGATTGACCAGGTCTGCATCGTTAAGTGATTCCAGGCTGCCATATATCGGGTTGTCGAACTCTGCTGTTTCTGAAGTGATGGTATTTGTTCTGTTCTCAGGAATCCCATACACTGGGTTGTCTCCAGCTAAATTAAGACATGCAAACTTAGTAAATCGTTTCATGAGCTTGAGCATACTGAAACATAAACACTCAGATCACATTGTAAAGTAAACTACACTAGTGAAATGTAAACAGTGCATGCATGTGTGCATGTATAGCTACTTCAATGTTAGGCACACAAACAACTTACCCTGCAACTGAGTGTCTTGAATGGTCTTCCCCTGATCATGAGCTCTGCGTACACACACCACCACAACCACTATCAGGAGCACGAGTATCAGCATCAGCACTAGGAGACCTCCCACCACTCCTCCTATCAGAGTGAGGCTCCCTGGACCACCACCTATAACACTACAGTATAATTATAACAGAATTAGTTTGAACTACAATATACGGTGGCCCTGAGCGTTACTATTAGTTCACCTTAGCTACTTGATACTTCGCCTACCTTAGCTACTGAGTAGTTCGCCTACCTTAGCTACTGGGTAGTTCTACTTGATAGTTCGCCTACCTTAGCTACTGGGTAGTTCACCTACCTTAGCTACTGGGTAGTTCGCCAACCTTAGCTACTGGGTAGTTCGCCAACCTTAGCTACTGGGTAGTTCGCCAACCTTAGCTACTTCGAAGTTGACCTTTGAACTGTATGTTAATGCTGCTGCTGGAGCCATGCGACTCAATATAAATGAGAGCTCCATGTATATATACAGGTACTGAGGATTATCTGCAGCCAGTTAGTGCTACCCTATGGGTAACAGCAATGCAAGATGAGAGTACCACACTTGATTCATTTGGAAGTTACATGTTATTCACAATACTAGCTAGTCTAATAGCTTGGGGCAATAGAGCTAGGATTAAGAGACCTTTTTCTTCTCTTCCCCCTCCCCTCTGAGAAAAGGTCTGGCCCCAGACTAATACAACACATGCAGTTCAAGTTGTTCACGTTTATATCCATCGCAGCACAAGAATTCTGTACTATACAATGGTTCTGGTGTGGTACTCTAGTCTTGCATTGCTGTTAGATAATCCTCAGTACCTGTATACGTGCTATGTAGCTCTCATTATTGATCTCTATAGTCGAGTCGCTATGTACAGTGCAGTACGGCTACAGCAGCATTAAATAGAATTAACATGCAGTTCAAAGGTCAATTGCGAAGTAGCTAAGGTAGGTACGTGAACTATCAAGCAGCGAAGGTAGGTGAACTATCAAGTAGCTAAGGTAGGCGAACTATCAAGTAGAACTACCCAGTAGCTAAGGTAGGTGAACTACCCAGTAGCTAAGGTAGGCGAACTATCAAGTAGAACTACCCAGTAGCTAAGGTAGGTGAACTACCCAGTAGCTAAGGTAGGCGAACTATCAAGTAGAACTACCCAGTAGCTAAGGTAGGCGAACTACTCAGTAGCTAAGGTAGGCGAAGTATCAAGTAGCTAAGGTGAACTAATAGTAACGCTCAGGGCCACCGTAACAATACCTGCAGTGCTGCACATCTCTCCAGTGAAGCCAGACACACACTCACAAGTGAACGAGTTGACACCATCCACACACACACCATTTCCACTGCAGTTCCTATTCACACAATCATCAATGTTGGTTTCACATCTCTGTCCAGTGTATCCAAGGTCACATGAGCAGGTGAAAGTGGCTATTCCGTGAGAGCAGTTACCATGGCCACTGCACACTGTCTCCATTAGCAAGCACTCATTAATATCATCCTCACAATCAGCACCAGTATAGCCAGCATTGCAGGCACATGTGTAAGAGTTGACCTCATTCATACAGACACCATTTCCACTGCAGCTCTGCCCCTCACATTCATCAATGTCTTCACAATCAACACCAGTATAGCCAGCATTGCAGACACAGGTGTAGGAATCAAAGCCATTATTGGTGCACGTTTCTCTTTCGTTGCAATATATGTTGTAGCAAAAGTCACAGTTTGCACCAAAGTAGGGAGGGTCACAGTTGCAAGTGAAACTGTCCATTTCATTCACACACGTTCCTCTGTCACTGCATGTGACAGCATTGAACTGACAGTAATTGAAAAACTGACAACTGCCTCCAATGAAGAATGGAGCACACAACACAGTAGCACTAAACCTTGCAGTAGCGGTACTTGAGGCAGATGGTGTAATTGTTGATCCCACTGACACGGAGGGATTCAGATTAAATCGATACTTTACAATAGTATCATGTGATGAAAAGGTATCATAATCAAGCACTTGTATGTAAAGCTGAGCTCCCTGCAATCACAAGCAATAGTATATTGAAATAGTCTTCAGTATCTTACCTCCCAGGCTGTCGATATTCCAGTCAGATTGAATGGATTAGAGAGTCCTAGTACAGTAGGTTGTGTGAAATCAATGTCTGCCCCATCCACGATATAGTTACTGACTGCAGTATATCCGGGAGCAGTACTGGGACACTGTGTAGCAGTACTGGCATGTGGCCTCAGGCAGTAGATGAAGTAGGTGTCACAGCGCTCCCATCCATCACATGGTTCACGATAGCTTGAATCACAACATCGGCCACCAGAAACTGTGTTAGATGGATGACTGTAAGATACCATCTTCACTTGTACCACATAGTCTGCAGACACCAGTACACGGAGCTGCAAGCATTGGGACTCTCAACTGCAGCTACTGACTATTATTATACCACTCACCTTCCCCAGCCATAGACACAGGCAGCTCATACACAATACAAGGACACTCATTCTCAGCAGCATACAGTAATTCAAATGACAGCAACTATTCTTGCATGCTTGATATGTTAATCTACGTGTTACTGATCTCTGTTAGACATGCATCCTCTTTGCATTCCATCAACATGATATAAATATGCTATAGTGCTTGCAAAGTCACTCAAAGATAAATCTACAAACAGGATGTTATTCATGCATGGCCTGTACTTGCTGATTTACCACAGTCCACCAAACCACTTAAACTACATGCAAGCAGGCACTTGAGATAACAAGAGGTTATAAACATAAAATAATCGTAAGCAAACTGAATTAGCAATTGCTTTAGAGGCAAATAATAAAGTCACTGCCTCGTGTACACATCATCATAGATGTCACTAGTCTGTCCCAGTCCATCCTCACGCTCAGCAACGGTTGCATAGCTAACATCATGTCACTCACTACCTTATACTACCCTAATTACTTCGTACAAAATTAAAATGTGCTGCATCAGCATAATATTATTTCGTAAGTTAAATTATCAACCTTAAATATTGTTCTGCCCTCCATTTTCTGTAATACTATTGTCATACACAGCTAGGTGCATACTACAGGTGTCTCATAGTCTGATACTGCAGGGGCCAATTCATAAGGTACGTCTTCGAAATCTGCATATCCATAAGTTGGATTGACCAGTTCTACATCGTTGAGTGATTCCAGGCTGCCATATATCGGGTTGTCAAACTCTGCTATTTCTGAAGTGATGGAGTTTGTTCTGTTCTCAGGAATCCCATACACTGGGTTGTCTCCAGGTATGTAGGAATTGGTGTCTCCTGTGGAAAATAACAGTCCATGAGTATATAGCTTAATGAGTGGGCGTAATTTCGAGACAAACACAGCTCAGGCGTATACTGAAACATAAACACCCAATCACGTTGTAAAGTAAGCGAAATGTAAACAGTATAAAGTCATATACGCATGTGTACTACTTCAATGTTACTAGGTGTACACAAACAGCTTACCTTGCAACTGATTGTCTTGAATGGTCTTCCCCTGATCATGAGCTCATGAGTATCAGCATCAGCACTAGAAGACCTCCCACCACTCCTCCTACCAGATCCCCTGGACCACCATTCAACTCTGCAAAGGGTATAATTTATACAGAATGAAACAATTTATTATACCTGAAGTGGTGTTGCACATCTCTCCAGTGAAGCCAGACATACAGTTACAACTGAACGAGTTGACACCATCCACACACACACCATTTCCACTGCAGTTCCTATTCACACAATCATCAATGTTGGTCTCACAATCAGCACCAGTGTAGCCAGGTTCACAGTCACATAGGAACATGTTCACCATGTCAACACAACGACTATTGCCACTACAGTTTATTCCATCGCATTCATCAATGTCAGTCTGACAAATAGCATCTGTGAAACCAGGGAAACAATCACAATCAAAGCCATTAACTCTGTCAGTACAGTTGCCGTGTCCACTGCAGTTTACGTTCACACAATCATCAATGTTGGTCTCACATCTCTGTCCAGTGTAGCCAGGATCACATGAGCAGGTGAAGGTGGCTATTCCATGAAAACAGTTACCATGGTCACTGCACACTGTCTCCATTAGCAAGCACTCATCATATATCAATATCCACCTCACAATCAGCACCAGTATAGCCAACATTGCAGACACAGGAGTAGGAATCAAAGCCATTATAAGTACACATTCCTCTTTCGTTGCAGTTTCTGTTGAAACAAAAGTTTTGATACTCACAGTTTGCACCAAAGTAGGGAGGGTCACAGTTGCAAGTGAAACTGTCCATTTCATTCACACACGTTTCTCTGTCACTGCATGTGACAGCATTGAACTCACAGTAATTGAAAAACTGACAACTGCTTCCAATGAAGAATGGAGCACATAACACAATAGCACTCACAGTGATACTAGCCCCGGTACCTGAGACAGATAATATGGTGTTCGATCCCACTGAGAGAAGATTCAGATCAAATCGATACCTCACAATAGCATCATTTGATGTAAGGATATCATAATCAAGCACTTGTATGTATAGTTGAGCTCCCTACAAAATTGAAATAGTCTACTGTTAGCTACACTGTATCATTTACCTCCCAGGTTGTCGTTATTCCTGTCAGATTGAACGGATTAGGGAGTCCTAGTACAGTAGGTTGTGAGAAATCAATGGTTTCCCCATCCTCGATATAGCTACTAACTGCAGTAGATCCGGTATAAGTATTGAGACACCCCACTGTAGTACTGGAATGTGGCACCAGGCAGTAGATGAAGTAGGTGTCACAGCGCTCCTTTCCTTTACATTCTCCACCATTGCCTGGATCACAACATTGACCATCTAAAAGTGTGTTGGATGGATTACTGTAAGAGACCATCTCCACTTGCACCACATAGTCTGCAAACACCAGTACACTGAGCTGCAAGCATTGGGACTCTCAACTGCAGCTACTGACTATTATACCACTCACCTTCCCCAGCCATAGACACAGGCAGCTCATACACAATACAAGGACACTCATTCTCAGCAGCATGCAGTAGTTCAATGAATGGCCAGCAACTTACTATAATTATCTATCTACATCTTGTTAACAGGTACTGGTCACATGTATCCTCCTTGCATTCCATGCATACACATGCAATACTAAGTGCTTGCAACCTCACAATTTTGAAAAAGGAAGTCGCTCAAACATCTTTGTACCACTGTCACATGAGTGTACAAGATGTTCATTCATGACCTTGCGCCTGCATGTAGTCCCACTAAAACGCAACATCACTAAAATGAACAAACGTTAATAATGGGCTAGGTTAGGGTTGGGTTAGAGTTAAGGGGATAGAGTTAGGTGCTACGCTCATTATTGACTACTGTTTCGTTTTAGTGGCGTTTTTCGTTTAGTGGGGCAACATGCGCCTGCACATTCCATGGACACCCATTACAGTGATTACATTGTTTACACTCGTTACGGTGATTTCATACATCACTTATTCTTGCTGTTGTCATTGTTCATCCAGAAGAAGCAGAAGAATGTAGCTAGCAAAAAAATAGGCAGCAAAGAAAGAAATGGGCATACAGTTTAGAAACTATAAGTCTATTTCCTCTTTCTTTATTCATACCGTATTTTATCTCATTGAACGATTATACAGCTTATTGACTGTGATAAAGAACAGAAAAAAGAAAAAGGAGAGCCTTCATGTGTAGAGGCTAGTGATAATACTCCCATTACAGTGATTACAATGATTAATAATTCTCATGACATCATTACAATGAAGATCTCAATTTAAAGCGACACTTTTTAATAATTACGAAGCCAGAGGTCGCTTGTTTTGGAGGTCGAAAAATTATATTGAAGTCCTGGTGTCGCATATTTAGAGGGTCGCATCTAATTGGAGGTAACTTTACAGAGTCTACTTGCCTCGATTTCAGGCCGCTTAAAAACATTGATTTTCCAGTGGGCTACAATCGAGGGTAGGGAGTGGCTACATTTACAACGCGACATTAAAAAATAATTGTCAACGCAGCTGTCGCTACTTTTAGAGGTCAGAAAATTGCTGAAGCTCCTGGGTGTCGCATATTTAGAGGGTCGCCTTAAATCGAGGTCTTACAGTACTGCATTTTCTTAGTGCTTTCACTTTCTAGATACACTTTGCATGAGCTCACTACCAGGATATACCTACAGCTACATGACCACAGTCCCACCCAAACCACTTAAACTACGAGAAAGCACTTGAGAGTTGAGATAACAAACATATAGTATTAGCAATTGCGTTAGGGGCAAATTAAAGTTACTGCCTCGTGTTGACATCATCATAGATATCACCAGTCTGTCCCAGTCCATCCTTACGCTCGGCAACGGTTGCATAGCTAACATTTACATTTATCATGGTGTTGGTTTGAGGTTGAGCTGTGTTCATCTCACACACACCGTACACCACGTTGTTCTGACATGGTATGTCATTGTTGGCAGTTCCTCCTCCACTAACAGTTACTGCAGGGAGAGAAACAAGTTAAGTTAGTGTATATGTATAGTACACACATGCACACTGAGATAGTCTTACCATTGTGTTTAGATGACTCTTTCTTGTTTTTGCCGATAATCACTATGACAATGACTATGACAACTGCAATCATCACAACGCCCACTAGTCCCCCCACCACTCCACCTGCTATAGTAGCTGTTGCATCATCTGATCTCATCTCTGCAAATAGAAAGCAAACATGCTAAAAGACCTATCAACATTCACTATATGAAATGTACCAATGTGTTAAGGAAGTTAGTGTTTACCTTGTGTCTCCACACTGCACATCTCTCCAGTGAAGCCAGACACCCACTCACAACTGAACGAGTTGACACCATCCACACACACACCATTTCCACTGCAGTTCCTATTCACACAATCATCAATGTTGGTCTCACAATCAGCACCAGTGTAGCCAGGTTCACAGTCACATAGGAACATGTTCACCATGTCAACACACACACCATTGCCACTACAGTTTATTCCAGCACAATCATCAATGTCTGTCTCACATCTCTGTCCAGTGTAGCCAAGATCACATGAGCAAGTGAAGGTGGCTATTCCATGAGAGCAGTTGCCATGGTCACTGCACACTGTCCCCATAAGTAAGCACTCATCAATATCATCCTCACAATCAGCACCAGTATAGCCAACATTGCAGACACAGGAGTAGGAATAAAAGCCATTAGTACATGTTCCTCTTTCGTTGCAATTTCTGTTGTAGCAAAAGTTTTGATACTCACAGTTTGCACCAAAGTAGGGATGGTTACAGTTGCAAGTGAAACTGTCCATTTCATTCACACACGTTCCTCTGTCACTGCATGTGACAGCATAGAACTGACAGTAATTAAAAAACTAACAACTGCTTGTAATGAAGAAAGGAGCACACAACACAATAGTACTTGAAGTGATACTAGCCCCGGTACTTGAGACAGATAATATGGTTGTCGATCCCACTAAGAGATTCAGATCAAATCGATAGCTTACAATAGCATCATTTGATGTAAAGGTGGTATCATAATCAAGCACTTGTATGTAAAGCTGAGCTCCCTGCAATAACACTGAAATAGTCTATATGCAGTTACTGTATCATTTACCTCCCAGGCTGTCGATATTCCAATCAGATAGAATGGATTAGAGAGTCCTAGTACAGTAGATTGTGAGAAATCAATGGTTGCCCCGTCCTCGATATGGTCACTGACTGCAGTAAATCTGGGCTCATTATTGGGACACTGTGTAGTAGTACTGGCATGTGGCATCAGGCAGTAGATGAAGAAGGTGTCACAGCGCTTCCTTCCGTTACATCCTCCACCAATGCCTGGATCACAACATTGACCACCAGGGAGTGTGTTGGATGGATTACTGTAGGAGAGCATATTCACTTGCACCACATAGTTTGCAGACACCAGTACACTGAGCTGCAATTGGGACTCTCAACTGCAGCTACTGACTATTATACCACTCACCTTCCCCAGCCATAGACACAGGCAGCTCATACACAGGACAAGGACACTCATTCTCAGCAGCATACAGTAGTTCAATGAATAGCCAGCAACTTACTACTGTCTTGTTAACAGCTACTATAATAGTATACTGGTCACATGCATCCTCCTTGCATTCCATAAACAATGATGATATACATGTACATATGCATGCATGCAGGATAGATGCTTGCAACCTCAGCGACTTCTCTTTTTCAAAATTGTGAGTTACAATTTTAAAAGAGGGAAGTCGTTCAAAGATAAAAATCTTCGTAACTGTCACATGTGTGTACAAGATGTTAATTCATGACCTGCGCCTGCATGTAGTCTCACTAAAACGCAACGTCACTAAAATGAAACAACCGGAAACAAATAATGGGCTAGGTTAGGATTAAGGATAAAGTTAGGTGCCACGCCCATTATTGACTGCTGTTTCGTTTTAATGGCGTTTCGTTTAGTGGGGCAACATGCGCCTGCACATTCCAAGGACACCCATTACAGTGATTACACCCATTACAGTAATTACAATGATCTCATGACATCATTACAATGACATCACTGCATTCTCTTAGTGCTTTTAACTTTCTAGTTTTGCATGAGCCCACTATCAGGATACCTACAGCTACGTGACCACAGTCCCCCCAAACCACTTAAACTACAAGAAAGCACTTGAGAGTTGAGATAACAAAAGTATAGTTTATAAATAGCAATTGCGTTAGGGGTAAATTGAAGTCATTTCCTCGTGTTGACATCATCATAGATGTCACCAGTCTGTCCCAGTCCATCATCACGCTCGGCAACGGTTGCATAGCTAACATTTACATTTATCATGAGTTTCTCGTCCCTCGCCTCCACACTTTCGTACACTGGTGGGAGGGAACACAATGGGTAGCCATACTCCTGCTCTTGTAGAGAAGACGGGGGTAGGCCAGTAGGGAGGGTGTTGGTTTGAGGTTGAGCTGTGTTCATCTCACACACACCGTACACCACATTGTTTTGACATGGTATGTCATTGTTGGCAGTTCCTCCTCCACTAACAGTTACTGCAGGGAGAGAAACAAGTTATGTTTAAGTTTAAGTTACAGTACACACAACTGAAAAAGTCTTACGGTTGTATTTAGATAACTCTCTCTTGCTCTTGACAATAATCACAAAGAGAATGACTATGACTGCAATCATCACAACGCCCACTAGTCCCCCCACCACTCCACCTGCTGTAATAGCTATTGCATCATCTGATCTCACGTCTAAAGTATAGAAAACAAACATGCTAAAAGAATAAATATACAGCAGCATTCACCAAGCATCTAAATAAGCTGTCAAGTGTGTTAAGGAAGTTAGTGTTTACCTTGTGTCTCCACACTGCACATCTCTCCAGTGAAGCCAGACATACACTCACAACTGAACGAATTGACACCATCCACACACACACCATTTCCACTGCAGTTCCTATTCACACAATCATCAATATCAGTCTCACATCTCTGTCCAGTGTAGCCAAGATCACATGAGCAGGTGAAAGTGGCTATTCCTAATTGAGAGCAGTTACCATGGCCACTGCACACTGTCTCCATTAGCAAGCACTCATCAATATCCACCTCACAATCAACACCAGTATAGCCAACATTGCAGACACAGGTGTAGGATTCAAGGTTATTAGTACATCTTCCTCTTTCGTTGCAATTTATGTTGTAGCAAAAGTTTTGATGCTCGCAGTTTGCACCAAAGTAGGGATGGTTACAGTTGCAAGTGAAACTGTCCATTTCATTCACACACATTCCTCTGTCACTGCATGTGACAGCATTGAACTCACAGTGATTGAAGATCTCACAACTGCTTCCAATAAAGAATGGAGCACACAACACAGTAGCACGCACAGAGATACTAGCCCCAGTATATGAGGCAGATAATGTGGTTGTTGATCCCACCGAGAGAAGATTCATATCAAATCGATACCTCGCAATAGCATCATTTAATGTAAAGGTATCATAATCAAGCACTTGTATGTATAGTTGAGCTCCCTACAGAATTGAAATAGTCTACTGTTAGCTACACTGTATCACTTACCTCCCAGGTTGTCAGTATTCCTGTCAGATTGAACGGATTAGAGAGTCCTAGTACAGTAGGTTGTGAGAAATCAATGTCTGCCCCATCCTCGATATAGCTACTGACTGCAGTAGATCCGGTATCAGTATTGAGACACCCCACCGTAGTACTGGAATGTGGCACCAGGCAGTAGATGAAGTAGGTGTCACAGCGCTCCCTTCTGTTACATTCTCCACCATTGTCTGGATCACAACATTGACCATCTAAACGTGTGTTGGATGGATTACTGTAAGAGACCATCTCCACTTGCACCACATAGTCTGCAGACACCAGTACACTGAGCTGCAAGCATTGGGACTCTCAACTGCAGCTACTGACTATTATACCACTCACCTTCCCCAGCCATAGACACAGGCAGCTCATACACAATACAAGGACATTCATTCTCAGCAGTATGCAGTAGTTTATGGCCAGCAACTATCTTGCTTGATATACAGCTATATTTTAAAGAGATGTCTGCTAGTACTGTATCACATGCACCCTTATTGATCAACATGCAGCACAGAGTGCTTGCAGCCAGTGGGAAGTCAACTTAAATTATGTTTTCATACAGGATGTTCATTCATAACCTGCAACCTGTACATAATTATTCTCCAATAGATAAATCACCCCCTATAGCTACATGACCATGCACGGCTCGCAAACCACTTAAACTATATATATGAGCAAGCACTTGAGATAACAACAGGTTAATATCGAGATCTACAGTAATTGCGTTTGGGGCAAATAATAAAGCTACTGCCTCGTGTTGACATCATCATAGATATCACCAGTCTGTCCCAGTCCATCCTCACGCTCGGCAACGGTTGCATAGCTAACATTTACATTTATCATGTCACTCACTATCTTACTACTTCATATAAAATGTGCATATTTCATGAGTCTCAGTAAATGAAAATCATCAACCACATTGAAATATCGTTCTGCGCTCTATTTGTGTATTACTGTTGTCATGCACAGGTGCGTACTATACAGGTGTCTCATAGTCTGATACTGCAGGGGCCAATTCATAAGGTACGTCTTCGTTGTCTCCAGGGATATAGGAAATGGTGTCTAGATATCCTGTGGAAAACAACAGCAAAGCTCAGGAATACTGAACATAAACACTCCAATCACAAGTAAACAATATACACTAGTGAAATGTAAGCAGTGTGACGTGCATGATTGTGAGTATACAGCTATACTTCAATGTGTTAGGTACACAAACAACTTAATTATTACCTTGCAACTGAGTGTCTTGAATGGTCTTCCCCTGAGCTCTGCGTGCTACAGGTGTCTCATAGTCTGATACTGCAGGGGCCAATTCATAAGCCGGTGCATCTTCAAAATCTGCGTCTCCATAAATTGGATTGACTAGTTCTGCATTGTTGAGTGATTCCAGGCTGCCATATATCAGGTTGTCAAACTCTGCTGTTTCTAAAGTGATGCATGGTATTTGTTCTGTTCTCAGGAATCCCATACACTGGGTTGTCTCCAGCTGAAATAAGACATGCAAACTTTAGTAAATCCTTTCATGAGCTCGAGCATACTGAAACATAAACACTCAGATCACATTGTACACTAGTGAAATGTAAACAGTGTGCATGCATGTATATAGCTACTTCAATGTTAGGTACACAAACAGCTTACCCTGCAACTGAATGTCTTGAATAGTCTTCCCCTGATCATGAGCTCTTCGTACACACACCACCACAATCACTATCAGGAGCAGGAGTATCAGCATCAGCACTAGAAGACCTCCCACCACTCCTCCTATCAGATCCCCTGGACCACCATTCAACTCTTCTGCAAGGGGTATAATTTATACAGCATGAAACAATTTATTATACCTGAAGTGGTGTTGCACATCTCTCCAGTGAAGCCAGACATACACTCACAACTGAACGAGTTGACACCATCCACACACACACCATTTCTACTGCAGTTCCTATTCACACAATCATCAATGTTGGTCTCACAATCAGTACCAGTGTAGCCAGGTTCACAGTCACATAGGAACATGTTCACCATGTCAACACAACCACCATTGCCACTACAGTTTATTCCATCACAGTCATCAATTTCAGTCTGGCAAATTGCATCAGTGTAACCAGGGAAACAATCACAATTAAAGTCGTTAACTCTGTCAGTACAGTTGCCTTGTCCACTGCAGTTTACGTTCACACAATCATCAATGTCAGTCTCACATCTCTGTCCAGTGTAGCCAGGATCACATGAGCAGGTGAAGGTGGCTGTTCCATGAGAGCAGTTGCCATGGCCACTGCACACTGTCTCCATTAGCAAACACTCATCAATATCCACCTCACAATCAGCACCAGTATATATAGCCAGCATTGCAGACACAGGTATAAGAGTTGACCTCATCCATACAGACACCATTTCCACTGCAACTCTGCCCTTCACAGTTCTCACAATCAGCACCAGTATAGCCAGCATTGCAGACACAGGTGTAGGAATCAAGGTTATTAGTACACATTCCTCTTTCGTTGCAATATCTGTTGTAGCAAAAGTTTTGATGCTCACAGTTTGTACCAAAGTAGGGAGGGTTACAGTTGCAAGTGAAACTGTCCATTTCATTCACACATGTTCCTCTGTCACTGCATGTAACAGCATTGGACTGACAGTAATTGAAAAACTGACAACTGCTTCCAATGAAGAATGGAGCACACAACACAGTAGTACTCACAGCGATATTAGCGGTATCTGATGAGGCAAATGCTGTGGTTGTCAATCCCACTGAGAGACTCAGATCAAATCGATACGTTATAATACGATCAAAGCGAAATGGTCTAATGCTATCAAGATCAAGCACTCGTATGTAAAGCTGATGAGCTCCCTGCAAATACAATAAATGGTAATTTGAATACAAAAAAAAACAGTGAATCTTAACCTCCCAGGCTGTCGTTTTTCCAGTCAGATTGAATGGATTAGAGAGTCCTAGTACAGTAGATTGTGAGAAATCAATGTCAGCCCCGTCAGTGATATTGGTGGCACGTAAACTATATGCAAGAAATCCGGGGGGATTACTGGGACACACTATAGCAGTACTGCTACGTGGCATCAGGCAGTAGGCAAAGAAGGTGTCACAGCGCTCCCCAAGGGTACATCCTACACCATTGTTGGCTGGATCACAACATTGACCGCCTGAGCGCCTGTTGGATGGATGACTGAAAGATACCATCTCCACTTGCACCACATAGTCTGCAGACACCAGTACACTGAGCTGCAAGCATTGGGACTCTCAACTGCAGCTACTGACTATTATACCACTCACCTTCCCTAGCCATAGACACAGGCAGCTCATACACAATACAAGGACACTCATTCTCAGCAGCATACAGTAATTCAAATGACAGCAACTATTCTTGCATGCTTGATATGTTAATCTACATGTTACTGATCTCTGTTAGACATGCATCCTCTTTGCATTCCATCAACATGATATAAATATGCTAGTGCTTGCAAAGTCACTCAAAGATAAATCTTCAAACAGGATGTTATTCATGCATGGCCTGTACTTGCTGATTTACCACAGTCCACCAAACCACTTAAACTACATGCAAGCAGGCACTTGAGATAACAAGAGGTTATCAACATAAAATAATCGTAAGCAAATTGAATTAGCAATTGCTTTAGAGGCAAATAATAAAGTCACTGCCTCGTGTACACGTCATCATAGATGTCACCAGTCTGTCCCAGTCCATCCTCACACTCGGCAACGGTTGCATAGCTAACATCATGTCACTACCTTATACTACCCTAATTACTTCGTACAAAATTAAAATGTGCTGCATCAGCATAATATTATTTCAAATTAATATTGTTCTGCCCTTAATTTTCTGTAATACTATTGTCATACACAGGTGCGTACTACAGGTGTCTCATAGTCTGATACTGCAGGGGCCAATTCATAAGGTACATCTTCGAAATCTGCATCTCCATAAATTGCAGTTCTGCATCGTTGAGTGATTCCAGGCTGCCATATGGGTTGTTAAACTCTGCTGTTTCTGAAGTGATGGAGTTTGTTCTGTTCTCAGATCAGGAATCCCATACACTGGATTGTCTCCAAGTATGTAGGAAATGGTGTCTCCTGTGGAAAACAACAGTCCATGAGTATAAAGCTTAATGAGTGGGCGTAATTTCGAGACAAAACACAGCTCAGGCATATACTGAAACATAAACACCCAATCATGTTGTAAAGTAAGTGAAATATAAACAGTAAAAAGTCATATACACATGTTAGCCTCGATCCCAGGCCGAGTTTTCGCTTTTATAACGGTTAGGCAAACAACTGGGCCTGGTACTAGTTGTCTGCGCATGCGTCAAATTTTCATTGTATATTTGTGGTCGGCAAAAATATTTAATAAATCAATAATGGAAATTTGTACACAGAAAATGCACAGAGTGAGTACACAAAAGATGCACATAGGGAGCTGCTTCACAAAGGCCTGGGGAGTTGCCAGTTGTGCTGCAGCACAATTACAGTGACCCAGGGCAACTTCAGGATGATTGAATGCCTTCAAATTACGTTTCAAAAAGATTTAGCAGGCTGCTGGACTTCTCTGATTCTAGGCCCCAACTCGTAACTCATTGCTTGAGAAAACGTAGATTCTCTTGATGTCTCTGAGCTACCCAGCAACGCTCGAATGAGCAGGTCATACTCCAGTCCTGTGTCTGTGAGTATAGGACAATATTAAAAGAAACCAAAGACGGTTAAACCCTTACCTCAAACTGTCCAGTCTCGTCCGTTAGTATAGCCAAGAGGAGCACTGTTGGGATAGCTGGATATTAGCCATTGCTCCTGTACAGAGAAGTAGACATTTTAAATACGTGTAGATCTATACATATTAAATTTCTCGGTTATAGTGTCATTGTCGACGAGCTGATGATGGCAGCACCAAGTTCTCTAGCTCACACTCTTCACTTGATCCACCATATTAATGATGAAACTATAGTCTACCTACATTCTTGCCAAACATGAACAAGACTTGATAGCATAGCCGGCCATAGGGCCCACACAAAAATATCTGACCTTAACAAGCTTGACAAAGCTTTATACCTCTTCCCTTGTTGTTCAGTCTTCAGAATAAGCTTCAGAGAAGAGAGAAGCTTCAGCTAAGAGCCATTCCAATCGATTCCAATAATGATAAAACGGGAACTGACTTCTAGTACACGATAGTACACGAATATAAATGTCACGAAAGTGAACGAGAATATCCATTCGTCAGAATCTGACGAACGATTGACGCATGCGCAGACAACTAGTACCAGGCCCAGTTGTTCGCCTAACCGTTATAAAAGCGAAAACTCGGCCTGGGATCGAGGCTAATACGCATGTGTACTACTTCAATGTTACTAGGCATACACAACAGCTTACCTTGCAACTGATTGTCTTGAATGGTCTTCCCTTGATCATGAGCTCTTCGTACACACACCACCACAACCACTATCAGGAGCAGGAGTATCAGCATCATCAGCACTAGAAGACCTCCCACCACTCCTCCTATCAGATCCCCTGGACCACCATTCAACTCTGCAAGAGGTATAATTTATACAGCATGAAACAATTTATTATACCTGAAGTGGTGTTGCACATCTCTCCAGTGAAGCCAGACACACACTCACAACTGAACGAGTTAACACCATCCACACACACACCATTTCTACTGCAGTTCCTATTCACACAATCATCAATGTTGGTCTCACAATCAGCACCAGTGTAGCCAGGTTCACAGTCACATAGGAACATGTTCACCATGTCAACACAACCACCATTTCCACTGCAGTTTATTCCATCGCATTCATTAATGTCAGTCTGGCAAATTGCATCTATGTAACCAGGGAAACAATCACAATCATAACTGTTAACTCTGTCAGTACAGTTGCCTTGTCCACTGCAGTTTACGTTCACACAATCATCAATGTCAGTCTCACATCTCTGTCCAGTGTAGCCAGGATCACATGAGCAGGTGAAGGTGGCTGTTCCATGAGAGCAATTACCATGGCCACTGCACGCTGTCTCCATTAGCAAGCACTCATCAATATCCACCTCACAATCAGCACCAGTATAGCCAGCATTGCAGACACAGGTGTAGGAATCAAGGTTATTAGTACATGTTCCTCTTTCATTGCAATTTCTGTTGCAGCAAAAGTTTTGATACTCGCAGTTTGCACCAAAGTAGGGAGGGTCACAGTTGCAAGTGAAACTGTCCATTTCATTCACACACATTCCTCTGTCACTGCATGTGACAGCATTGGACTCACAGTGATTGAAGATGTCACAACTGCTTCCAATGAAGAATGGAGCACACAACACAGTAGCACACACAGTGATAGCAGCCACACCCCCAAATTTTTTTTGTAAGAAGAATTTCATTTTATCTTTCTTGTTTTGGTGTAAAATTTGTGCAGCGTTTGCAGGCACGCATAAATCTGGGAAACTGTTGTTTTTTCTATTTAAAGCCCCCTTATTATATATGCGTATTTAAAATATCCGCTGAACTAAAAATGCTGGACAATTTTTTCCAGGCACCACACGAAAGATAAAATGAAGATCTTTTTCCTAAAAAAATTTGGGGGTGTGGCTGCACTTGTATGCATTCTGGATTTTCAATTAAAGGTAATTACACTGTAACACCACCCTCAAAGGTCACATGACCTACAAATTTGTTCAGCTCATAGATAGTCTATGTCAGCATGTAGCTTCTTTATGAGACTACATTCCTACAAAATTTCATTGATTCATATGAAACTATCTCAAAGATATGATCACTTGTACAAAAAAGTCCTTAACAATCACAGGGACAGTCCTTAACTACATTGAGTAGTACTGGCATGTGGTCTCAGGCAGTAGATGAAGAAGGTGTCACAGCGTTCCCCTTCGTTACATGGTACTACACCGTTGAATCTCCATGGTGAATCACAACATCGGCCACCAGGGAGTGTGTTGGATGGATGACTGTAGGAGACCATCTTCACTTGCACCACATAGTCTGCAGACACCAGTATACTGAGCTGCAAGCATTGGGACTCTCAACTGCAGCTACACTGACTATTATACCACTCACCTTCCCCAGCCATAGACACAGGAGACTCGCAAGCCACTCCCTTTTCTCTGATTGGACGGGGGCGGGAGAAAAGGGACTGGTGACTCTGGGCTACAGCTTGTGTAAATCAGGAATGCTATTAAATATTAATGTCACGTGCAAATTATCCATTTATTCTGATGCGTCAAAAGCTAAAGACACACAGAAGACAAGTATACAGATCTATCTAGCCAGCCTTTAGATCCTTGTACCAGTGTCTGTTGTGCCACAACTTGTGGATTAGCATGGAACAGATGATGAACGTAGAAATCTTGGCAGTCCTTCTTTGAACCGAGGAGTGGCAGCGATTTAAGACAGCTTGTACAAGTCTGACTACTCTCAATTCAACTGCTGCCGTCTGCCATTACCTGTCTTGTATTGTACAGGTTATTAAAAGCTTTAGGCAACCAATGACTTTCGGCTGCCAGTTCTCATCACGTAAAACTAAAACAAGCTAATCTCTGCTGGTGTCTTAGATGACTATATCCTAGCTGAATGCCTGATGATGTTATTACTCCATCATCTTCTCTTTTCTAGCACTAGCATCCATTCTTAAACTGTAGCTAAGAAGCCCGCGATCACTTTTGCAGGCTACGCAATTCTACTTAACCTCACGCAATTTTTGGATCACGTGGAAAAATCAATGAATAATCTCTACCCAAATTCTGGTAGAGACACAAAATGTGTCCCAGAGTCACCAGTCCCTTTTCTCCCGCCCCCGTCCAATCAGAGAAAAGGGAGTGGCTTGCGAGTCTAAGACACAGGCAGCTCATACACAATACAAGGACACTCATTCTCAGCAGCATGCAGTAATTCAATAGCCAGCAATTATCTTTATGTTAACAACTATATTTTGAAGAGATGTCTGCTAGTACTATGTCACATGCACCCTCCTTGCATTCCATCAACATGCAGCATGGATGTAATACTTGCAGCCTGTGGGAAGTCATAAATATGTCTTCATACAGGATGTTCATTCATAACCTACAGCCTGTACATAACTCTTCCATACATAGATGAATCACCCCCCCCCCCCCCCCCTAGTTTATACATATGACAATGCATGCAGGGTCCGCAAACCATTTAAACTACGAGCAAACACTTGAGATAACAAGAGGTTATAGTACATGCAGTAATTGCGTTAAAGCAAATAATAAAGTTATTGCCTCGTACTGACATCATCATAGATATCACTAGTCTGTCCCAGTCCATCCTCACGCTCAGCAACGATTGCATAGCTAACATTTACACTGATCATGAGTTTCTCGTCCCTCGACTCCACACTTTCGTACACTGGTGGGAAGGAACACAAGGGGTAGCCATACTGCTGCTCTTGTAGAGAGGACAGGGGTAGGCCAGTAGGGAGGGTGTTGGTTTGAGGTTGAGCTGTGTTCATCTCACATACACCGTACACCACGTTGTTCTGACATGGTATGTCATTGTTGGCAGTTCCTCCTCCACTAACAGTTACTGCAGGGAAACAAACAATAAGTTACAGTACACACAACTGAAAAAGTTTTACGGTTGTATTTAGATGACTCTTTCTTGTTCTTGATAATAATCACAAAGAGAATGACTATGACTGTAATCAGCACAACGCCCACCAGTCCACCCACCACTCCACCTGCTATATAGTAGCTGTTGCATCATCTGATCTCATCTCTACAGTATAGAAAGCAAACATGATGAAAGACTTATCAACATTCACTAAATAAGCTGTCATGTGTGTTAAGGATGTTAGTGTTTACCTTGTGTCTCCACACTGCACATCTCTCCAGTGAAGCCAGACACACACTCACAACTGAACGAGTTGACACCATCCACACACACGGTTTCCACTGCAGTTCCTATTCACACAATCATCAATGTCGGTCTCACATTTCTGTCCAGTGTAGCCAAGATCACATGAGCAGGTGGAAGTGGCTATTCCAGAGCAGTTACCATGGCCACTGCACACTGTCTCCATTAGCAAGCACTCATCAATATCCACCTCACAATCAGCACCAGTATAGCCAACATTGCAGGCACATGTGTAAGAGTTGACCTCATCCATACAGACACCATTTCCACTGCAGCTCGGCCCCTCACAATCATCAATGTCTTCACAATCAGCACCAGTATAGCCAGCATTGCAGACACAGGTGTAGGAGTCAAGGTTATTAGTACATGTTCCTCTTTCGTTGCAATTTCTGTTGTAGCAAAAGTTTTGATCCTCACAGTTTGCACCAAAGTAAGGAGGGTTACAGTTGCAAGTGAAACTGTCCATTTCATTCACACACGTTTCTCTGCATATGGACTCACAGTTATAGTAATTGAAGATCTCACAACTGCTTCCATTGTAGAAAGGAGCACACAACACAGTAGCACTAAATCTTGTAGTAGCGGTACTTGAGGCAAATAGTGTAATTGTTGATCCCACTGACACGGAGGGATTCAGATTTAATCGATACCTTGCAATAGTATCATCTGATGAATAGGCATCATAATCAAGCACTTGTATGTAAAGCTGAGCTCCCTGTAATCACAAGCAATAGTATATTGAAATAGTCTACAGTATCTTACCTCCCAGGCTGTCAATATTCCAGTCAGATTGAATGGATTAGAGAGTCCTAGTACAGTAGGTTGTGTGAAATCAATGTCTGCCCCATCCACGATATAGTTACTGACTGCAGTATATCCGGGCTCATTACTGGGACAAGGTGTAGCAGTACTGGCATGTGGCCTCAGGCAGTAGATGAAGTAGGTGTCACAGCGTTCCCCTTCGTTACATGGTACTACACCGTTGAATCCCCGTGGTGAATCACAACATCGGCCACCAGGGAGTGTGTTGGATGGATGACTGTAGGAGACCATCTTCACTTGCACCACATAGTCTGCAGACACCAGTACACTGAGCTGCAAGCATTGGTACTCTCAACTGCAGCTACTGACTTATTATACCACTCACCTTCCCCAGCCATAGACACAGGCAGCTCATACACAATACAAGGACACTCATTCTCAGCAGCATGCAGTAGTAGTTCAATGTCCAGCAACTACATAAGCTATAAGCTTAAGCTGGTTAACAACTATATATTTTGATGAGAGATATTGATGATCTCTCCTTGCATTCTATCAACATGATGCACAGATCTATAGTGCTTGCAGCCTCACAAAGATTAATTATGTAATTATCATACAGGATGTTTATTCGTGCAGGACCTGTAGCATACTCCTTAGATGAAACCCTTATACCTTAAGGTGACATATTTTCGCGTGTATTAATTCCTGCTATTTCTGCGAATGAGAGTAAAATCGCAAAAATTAGTACTCGCAAATAATTGGCCGCCATCTTGTTTAATGTACCGTATATGCTTGATCAGGAGCCGCGGCTACTAAATGTTTCATTTTGCTGGAAGAGGAGGCTACAATTCAAGAGAGGCCACTGTTCAAGAGCGGCGTTTATTAACTCCAGATAATTTAGTTTGTCATCAAAAGTTGTTTTCACCTGCATAAACTTGAACTCTGCCATGAGAAAGTCTTTGTGAAGCACTAACAAGCTGCTACTTGTAGCTACGTACATGTTAGCTAGCTGCTAGTAATAATTTTTTTGGCTGCCACATGCAGAAATGCTAGAGTCAAAGTTCACTGAGGCTACTATTTGAGAGCGGCTACTAAATGTTTCATTTTGCTAGCAAGGGAGGCTACTATTTGAGTGCGGCCTTTATACAAGAGCGGCCTCTGATCGAGCATATACGGTATCCAGATCGACATTTCGCAAAAAATTTTACCAGCAAAATGTGTAAAAACGCAAACAAATCTACCTGTGAAAATATGTCACCTTAAGGTAATTATATATAATATTATAGCTTCATGATCATCGTCCGCAAACCACTTAAACTACGCGCAAGCACTTGAGATAACAACAGGTTAATATTAACGGTCTATATAACAATTAATGAATTGTGTTAGGGGAAAAATTTACGAGAAAATTGTACTACGTATTTCTATTCTCTATATGAGGAGGCGAACGTCAACTGAACGTATAGTTCATTTTCCTCCCTCACTGCTCCTCTGACCGAGGTTTCTTGGGGAGAACTGCATGGAGACACTTATCAGTAAATATACCAACCAACAACCGACAGTCTCACCTTGCTCAGTGTGTTCAGTGGCCTCGCTTATGCAGGAGAATTCCAGGTAGATGCCCACGACATGATCTTGGCAATGCTAACACTCTTTTCAAGGATATCAGGGTTGATGAAATACACTTGGAGAACTTTTTTTCCTGCCCATGTGTGAATGGGAGAGCATGGTAACAATCTTCTCTCCTGAAGCACATCGCTCTGATCAGGCTGACAATTGTGGATACTAGGTGAGGCTTGAACCATCTTTAGATCAATGCTGCGGGGTGGATTGACATCCTCTGTACAGAAAAGATAACACTGCTGTATGTTGTTGAAAGCAGTATACCGTATATCGGGCTTAAAAAATGCAATGCGATTAATCGATTGCGAATGACACTGTATAAGCCTGATTGCATTTTGTGAATTGCATGACAAAGCATGCATGATCATGCGCTGATCTGTTTATTTCGATCGCGATTTATGCGAAAATTCGCAATTCACAATCGACGCATTCGAAACCCAATATACCAATCCAGCACAATAAGTGCATGACTGACCAATGCATACTAAAAATGTGCGACTCACTGTAAGCTTCTAGCAGTTTCTCGAAGTTTATTTTTGAAGGTTCCTTCCATAACCATGCACTTCTCTCATCGAGATACTTTTTCCCAAAGACAGAGGGGATGTCAAGATAGCTGGGAATATCATATTTGAGCCAAATAATATTTAAGATGACGGAAAACGATGCTACATGCGTACTAGTTGTACAAAAAATTTTCACCTAAAACTTAAAACACCTCAATATCTATATACTATATACATCACATTGTGCATAAAATCTCACCATGAGTAGTGCATAACGCTCGAGGGATCATGCATCGATGATTTGATTACAGACGCTGCTTTGTTTCTATCGACTCGGACACCTGGCGTGCACAGTAAAAAATATATTCGTTAAATTTAATATACAAATGACTCACTAAAATACGATGCATTTCAAATGACTTACAAGTGTTTTTACTCTGTGGCTTATGAATTGGTTTCAGGCCTTCGTCCAAATCTAAGAGCTTTTCGGCATCCTTCCAGAAGTCAGAGCGCTGGTGTTCATCATACTCAATCCCTAAGGCATGTCCAAACTCGTGGATAACTAAACTCCTCTGTTTGTATGCTAAGTTACAGTCATTTTTCCCTGAGTGAAGACCAGTGACACGTTATTCTGATAGTATTTATGTGTGTGTTTATGTGTTAGAAAGATAACATATTTATTTATTTATGTTCACAATGTAAGTACTACACATACTAAAGGTTGCGAATTGGCAAGTTGTGTCAATTATTACTCTATATTTTGTTTTTATTCGCATATCATAAAGGGAAGGTTAACTTCATAAGGTGTTTTTTTAAGATTTATGTTATGTAGCTTTGGCACCTCCACCGAGGCATCAGCACCCGCGTCCTTTCATTATGACAGCATATATATAGGTAGTGTGCCGGACTCAGTGTAACAAATAAATGATAAAGTAAATCCTTTGATCTTTTAGGCAATCTATTGACCATGGTCAGGCAACAACTTGCATACAACAGATTGTAAGCAATTTGTAACATGCATGAGGCAGTTGTTGAGGCAACAAATTGCCTGAAAGTTGCCTGGTCTATGGTGGCCTTAACACATAATTATACAGCTAGTATGGTACGTATGGCTAAGAGTGCAATATAGGATTAATAGCACAAGTAACAAGCAATGGCAAGGATACTAACTATTAACCTTGCCAGTGCTTGTTATGAGTGCTATTAATCCCTTATTGCACGAGTAGCCATACTATTGATTATTAATCGTTTGTGATGCAGTTTTAATAACATTTTTAGCCGTAGTTTTAGTAAAAAAAAATTATCCGCGGCCGTTATTCGTCAAGGCAGTAATTGCATGTCGTTAATGACGATGTGCAATTACTGATACGCGATTAATCACTGTACGAATCCAGTGAATAATAGGACATCATGCATGTGATTATACTAATGAATCTGCTTGCTTTAAAAATAACCAGCCTATTATATTCATTGGCACTCGATCCTGATGGGAGTTTCATACTTAAATACCCCACTTGGCATCTGTATCATATATAGCAACTAGAAAATGTGGTTAGCGCATTTATCATTATCTCCCTGGCATGGCATATTGAAATGCTGATGTGGACAATAACTTGTATAATTATGCCTCGAACGTAGCCGCACGAGGGATACGGTAAAGCTGACTGTGTGTGTGTGTGTGTGTGTGTCTGTTCCAGCTGTAACTGCATGCTCAACGGTTGCAATGCGACGAAAACTAAAAGCTTCTATAGGCTTCTAGCCATGTTCTTTGATTTGTGGATTTAGCATTAAAGCTTCTTTCTCGAGTTATGGCTAGTTAAATAAAAAATAAAAGGGATTATTTATATAGCCAGAGCACTCTCAAAGGTGCTCCACATTTATTAAAGCATAAGCAAGTGACATGTGCATTCATAGCTGTCACATCGTACATCATTTTCACAATTAGTACGTACCTGCTGAAGCGTTGTCAGAGCAAATTGAAGAGGTAAGGTTGGTACTGTATCCCAATTCCAGTGTCCAAAAACTGTTCCCATTTGAAATAAGAATCATCGGACAACCAAATAATTATGTTCTAGAGTCTAGGACAGATATTTACATTCGACAAACATGACTGCTGGTAGGTGATTCTTGTGCAGAGGTAGCTATGGAACAATTTACTTGTTAGCTTGGGACACTGCGAGGTAAACAAAGGAGAAAATTAGCAATTGCATTCTATAATAAGTCTAGAATAAATCATACCCCCTCATTATAATTATTTTTGAGTGCATATTATAGATCTTAACATACCTTCTATAAATGGTACGGTCAGTGCTGACAGCAAGTTGATACGTGGTTGTCCTAAAAGAGTAGCTATAGCTAGCTACTAGCTATAATCTATCTAGCTAGATAACAGACAGCTGCATGTAGCTGGACAAGTTTGCAACATCATAAAGCTATAGCAACACCATGTGCAGCTGGCAAGAATATAGCTAGTTCAGCTCAATTAAGCAAGCTGAAAATATACAGTGAAGCTTTTGTTGCAGCTATATACTCTTCCCACAAGTGAGAAATGGGTCATCACTCCTTCATCCAAGCAGAAGGTGGCACCCTAGTCGAGTCACATCACATCTCCAACAACAAGTGAGACTATGGTTTCTTGAAACCAGGGAAAACTGATTTACCTACTCCGAAAGGAGAAGAGTTATTCTCTTTTGCTGGCATGAATATGACATTAGGAAGAATTAAAAAGACATTCAATCACCGATTTCAAAAAGGCAAAGAAGAACGATGCACATGCATGCATAATTATAAAGAAGAAGAAAAAGAAATGGGAGCACACATCGACACAAAGAAAATTGGTATGTTTGACCATAGATTGAAAAGTTAGAGGGATTGGAAACAAAGGTATATAACATCTGCGCTATGCTGCGGCTTAATCGAGGCCATCACAACACTACCTATTTCTACACACAGTGCCTAATAAACTACAAGTATATAACTGCATGTGCTCAGCCCACCAGTACGCCTACCTTGGAAATATCTTTTTTTACTGGGTCTGATCAGTCAGTAGCAAGTATACATAGGCATGTTATACAGCCCTGAAAGAGATGTCTCGAAGAAACACAACTTTCTTATTTTAAAAGAATTATAGCTACCCATCAAAAAGTTTAATAGCCTCGTTTATAGGGCATAACACGAATGCTAAAAGCATAACGTGCACCACTCTGTTGCAAATCTCTCTAATTCAATCTAACCCACTTACATGTATATAATATGACAGATGACATTTACATGAATGTCTGTCCGTTTTAAATTGCAGGTTTAAAGGACATTCTTATTCAAAACTGTGGCGAGCCACCTAAACACATCATTTGCTAAAGAAGGTGGACAAGCAATTTGTCAATGAAGACAATGACATAAATAGATGACATAATTGTACAGTGGACAAAATGTCCGCAGTGGTAAGTTGTGTATACAGCTAATTAATTTTTATACAAGCATGATACCATATATATAGCAGGTAATTTTCGTTGAGGGAAATTTTTGTATACAGCTCAGGATAGTGACGTTGAATCTATTGCAGTAGAATAATTTCGTAGTTTTAATTTTCATAATGCTCTTCAATATGAAATTAACAAAAATTTCCACCATACAAAAATAACCCGCTATACGTATGATTATAATTATACAAGCATTTACATATCAGAAGTGTATAGTGGCCAAGAAGGGTCACCCACGTCCGCCTATTGCCACAAGAAGCTTTGCTAGCTGCGCTCGCGGTGGCGTGACCGGTTATGTTTTTGACTCTGTGCAGACTTACCTGAAAAATTGTTAGCGGTTATTTGTTTAACTGCGCGGGCATTAGAAATAATTTAATTACGTTTAATGTGCTTACCGCAAGCGTTTAATTTTTAACGCGTGTGGCTAATGCACCTATCAATGCAAAGCCCCACTACCCCCCTCCCAGGACAATGGGGGACTTTGTCAATTTGGAGGTGCAAAAAACTCTCCCCCCTGGGCAATTTCATTTGACAAACCCTTGGCAAATACCCCAGGGCATGACAGTTTGACACAATAATAATTGCAATACAATATAGAGACAAACGGCTATGATAGTACTAACGTACAAAGTTCCCACCTCCAGGGCTAGGTTTTACTAACAAAGCTCCCAGAAATCCCCCCCTTGTCCCGGGAGGGGGGTAGTGGGACTTTGCATTGATAGGTGCATAACAAAGCCACGCGCAGCATAGGCGTAGATGAGTGACCCTTCTCGGCCACCGTATAGGTGAAAATATAATTATGAGAGACTCGTTGTTTAATTAATGTATACAAATTTGTACAATTTCCCAATTTAAAAATTGTGCAAATTTGTACAATTGTAAATTATTCTTTCTCAATAATTTTCCAGGTTCAATGGCCGGTTTTGAAGATGAAAAAAATGAAAAAGATGAAAAATTTAACTCTGACTAACTATACTATAGTGAAAAAAGAACGATATTTAACATCTGTAAAACTATTATTATCCCGCTGTCCTAAAATGGGACATTTATCGATGTATTCTGACAACGTGCAATTATACAGCAAATATTACACAAATGTTAGCATCCTAGAACCTATTTCATAAAGGGAACCTGTAGGTCATAACCTGTTACTGTTTTTCTTGACTGACTTTTCCTCCACATCGATCAATGACACTAACGTGTTGGGAATAGTTGCCAGGATCATCTTTCAAGGGATTCTTAGAGTGAAACTGCATGTAATATAATGCATGTGGTCAATTCCATGACAAACATCACATCTACACATTATAAAACCAGTAGGATTGGCAGTGGGTTTGCCCGTGTTTAGTCAAAAATGTATATGTAATGAAAGGTACACATGGCTTATATCCAGGTATTAAAGCAATACCAAAAATAAATGTCATATTCCTGCTCTACTATGCATAAACAATTAGAAAACACATTAAAGGCTACTCACGCTAACTTAGAAGTCACTGTGGAGGAACGGAAACATGATAGAGAAAATTTACTACAAGTAGTTACCAATTATTATTTTTATAATAGAATGCCAGCATTGATGGCTATTCCCATTCTATTGAATATGGGCTTTCATATAATGCAGCATTCAGTAAGAAATAGACTTGCAAAAGTGAGATATAGGAACAAAACCTTGAAATGTAGCTGTTTTGAGCACAAATCCAAGCACAACTGCCAGTGAGCGTGCTAGAACATCAGCTGGAGCTATCTGGGAAACCATGTGGATGCTAGAAGCCCAGTACATACCTGGATTTTCCCCTGTAGAGATCAGCTGAAGAGAAAAGTGGGCAGAGCTCAACCAGTGCATAGATTCTGGAGCGTAACAAGCCTATATACATATACAGATGAGCGACATAACAGTAGTTGTGTTTGTGTGTGTATGTGACTGTCTGTCTGTGTGTAGATTGCCATAGCTGTTCCAATGAGCACAAAGTGCAAGTATAATGTAAAAGCTCTATAGCATCGTTCCCGAGTTATGGGTAATTTTGCTCTAATACTTGGAATGCCGTTGCATGTAGTGTTTTCTCTTTAAGTGTCGCAGCAATCATGTCATCATAATGTATTTATAGCAATAGCTAGTAGCTTTATGTCCCGCTTGGGGTTTGTATCATAGCAACTGGGTGTAGTTTCACTAACATAACTCCGTTGCCTTAAGGGCGCACTGATTTTGTTAGATCTATATACACAAAGAGCCAAAAATAAGTTAGCAATGGCAGGACAGATGGGTAGGCTCGTTACACACATGGACAAGTTAGAGCGTAGCGCTAGAAGTTTAGCACTGGCTATACAAGCTATATACGCACAAGCTTTTTGTTCATTTTCAATAGTTTTTAAGACTGTTTACTAGTCCTTGCAAGGTGAGTTAGCTTAGGTATACAGCAAGCATTTTTCATTTCAGTGGGTATAATTATAATTATAAAATTTATGGCAACATTAAACCATCCTTGGCCTCGAGACTTCGCCCTCGTCCTCGGAGGTTTACTGCCATAAATAGTGGACAATAGTTTTGACACACCCACCAAGGCATCAGCACCTGCTGTTTATTTATACTGTTATTCTTGTTACACACTTTATTGCGTTCAGTAACTGTTGTAATTGACTTGCAGGATATGAAGTAAAAAAACAACGTGTGGAGCAACTATATTACTGGACACCCTAAAGTATAGGCATAAATCAAGGTATGTGCTGCTGCCGTATTGCCACAATTTGTTGTCAGTGATTAATATGTTAGTTATGCCTCGAGGCGTAGCCGCACGAGGGATACGGTAAAGCTGACTGTGTGTGTCTGTCTGTCTGTCTGTCTGGCAGAGGCATTAGCAAGCGCACGCTTGCAACACTCGTTCTGTTAGTCCTACTTTTGCACACAAGACAGTGTAACTGTTCCAAAAAAATAATTGTCTTACTTCAACCTCTCTTCGTATCACATCTTTGTACTTAGCCTATAAAGTCAGCAAAAGATTTGTAGAATTGTTGTTACTAGATTTGTTTGGTTACTAAACACCCCCTAATCTGCATGTATATAAATTATGCTTGATCAGAGGCTGCTCTTACAATTATAAAGGTTGAATAGTAGGATCTCAATTGCATCTTTATTGGTAGCCTCAGTGAACTTTGACCCTCACTGAGACATATTTGCAGTGGGAGCCATGCTTATTGATACTGCATATTGTTACTGCACGGTATCTATATGTACCAGTTAGCTTGGTAGCAGATCGCTAGTGCTTTAGTTAAGAGACTGTCCCATGGCTGAGTTTGAATGTGTGCAGATGAAAGAAAACTGTACCTGAATTTAAACATTGGCCTTACGAATTGTAGCATCTTTTGCCAGGAAAATAAGTAACCGCGGCCTCTGATCACGCAAAATTAATAATTATGGTATGCAATTGAATCTGCCACCTGTATATAACACATTGACCTTAATTTTCAGTATGATTATGATAGCAAGTTGTATATATAGCTGTTCCTCTTCAGAGTTTTAGGCAGACCCATTGTTAACATTTATTTTGAATTATTTATAGCAAGCTATTAATTGTTCTGACAAGGCTTGCAGTACAGCAGTTCTTCCAAACGTTATTGTTCTGCTCACAATAATTGATTCCTAAGATTGCTGCTCTATATAGAATTTGCATAGTCTCCCTGGCTCTCCAGTGTGCTGTTCAGGTATATCACTAGTCCGGGCCGATCCTTCTTCTTGTAAACATAATTGTGCCTGCTATTTTCTGTAGCTATAATTGGCTCAGCTTCACACATACTCCAGTATTTGTAACATCATGGATTACTTTATTTGGCTTATGTAACATAGCAGGTAATTACCCAACGAAAATTTACCAACGAAAACGTAAACGTGGTTTACCGGTACGTATGCACGTATAATGAAGCTCAGTAGGTATGCAAAAGTTTTTTTGTTAATCATGCGATATCCCCCGGCACATAATCTAATTTGTACACACTTCCAACCTACATAATTACTTATTATGACTTTATATTTGTCTATTATTTGTCAATAAAATAAACATACTTTCTCCTTCATGCATATACAGGAGGAGGGAGGAGGTTGGGATGTAAAAACAGCCAAGAACTGATGATCAACTCAAGCCATTAGACACTGTTATTATTATAATTATGTTAGGCTAGTAGCTAAGCATAATGCTTGTTATAATTTTCTGTGCACATTTTCATAGTGATTTTTACTAGCTCTGGTGATGTTCACTACTTAAATGTAGTGATCGTCACTACTTAAATGTAGTGATTTGAAAAAGTGGTGAAGGTCACCAGTCGATTTGCGGTGACTATTGTGGCAGGCATTTCACTACCTTTTGGTGGTGACGGTCACTTTCCAGTTTTTACAGTGTATTCTGAGGGTGTGACGTCACACGTCGAGATTGAAGTGAGGCGTTTCCAATCCCTTCTGTTCGTTTATCTATGATTATATGTACTTGCCTATGGAAATTTATGTTGAAGTCATAGTAACCATGATGCAGTGCATTTAATTTTTTTAAAGTTTTTCAGTGCAGCTTTGCAGCTTTTATCTCACTCTGGCAGCTATATACCAGTAGCTATAGTGCTCTAGTGCAGAGCTAACTACTAAGTAGAATAGCAACTTTCTATTAGCAGTTTTTGCTATGCATGATTCTCAAGAGACGGAAATGGCCTTCAATGTGAGTTTTTTATGTAGACTTAGCCCATTAAGGTGCAGTATTGGCTTTTAACACATGCTAATATTAATGCTATTATTGCTTGGATTTGCTATTATTGCTATTATTGCTATTATTGCTACATGTATTTCTAAACATTTAACTTGGATTTGCTACCGTGTATTACTAGAATATTTTGCGGGTGAAAAACCTTTACGAATGAGCCAAATCAGCAGAAAAGTTGACCCTTTGTGATCTAACTATTGCGTTCTGGCAAGGATCATGTGTATTTACTAGTAATAATTAGGTTTTGCGTTGTTGCGAATTGATCAACCCTCGCAGCCTGAGTTCGCAAATGTATGATGCTCACAAAACATTCTATATAGTAATAATATGGTATATGCTATTATTATTATTGCTTACTCCCCCCTTGTCAACTCAGACATGTTTCAAATAGCAAAAATTTTAGCCCTCTACCGTATTACAAGAATATTTGCTGGTGAAAAACCTGCGAATGAGCCAAATTAGCAGAAAAATTGATTTGCCTTGAGGCATAACAATGTTGAATGTATGTCTCTAAGATTTTGTACAAATCATCATCCCCTATACCTCTATACGTCCACCCCTCTTGCTCATCACGAAGAATAAATAATTAGTGATAGATATGGTCTTATAATTATGACACTTATAATTATGTATAGGCCGCCAGCACGCAGAGAAAGCTGTGTAGTCCATGCACTGGTTAATCGATGCAGTAAAAATTAATGACAAATGTGCATCATGTCGCCGTGCCATGAGAAGGCAGCGTAGTGGTGTATACTGTTTGGAACTCAATCAATCTCTCATCATTAATCGATACTTGAAGAGACTATAATATAGTTTGCTTAATATTTATACCTCGAGGCGTAGCCGCAGGAGGGATACGGTAAAGCTGACTGTGTGTGTGTGTGTGTGTGTGTGTGTATTCCAGCAGTAACTGCTCAACGATTGCAATGCGACGAAAACTAACAGCTTCTATAGGCTTCTAGCCACGTTCTCTTGGATTTTGATTCGTGGATTAGCAAACTAAAGCTTCTTTCTCGAGTTATGGCTAGTTTGACTCATATTGAAGGCTGTTGCAGTCTCTTCAGAATCTTTCATAGGATCATCTGTTCGCACAAACTTTCTATTCAACATAATTATGAGTTAGCCTTGCACTAAAGCGCTAGCTTTTGTTAGCTACAAGACTCAGAAAATATCTGTTAAAACAGCTAGCTAGCAGTAGCCATTTGTGAAATTAATCTCTTTGGACACACCCTTTAATTATTCCTGTGGATGTAATGCGCATGCGCGCTCATTCCCCACGTGTGAGAAAATAATATCCAAGATCCAGATCCAGATGCTCCTGGCAGAATCGTTTTTGTCTTGAGGGCCTGGTAAGCCACAAAACACTACTATATAACAATAATTATAGATAACAATATGCATGTACACAGGTCTTTTCTTCTTAGATATTATATACACTGAACTACAGATCCTGGAAGAATTAATTTTCTTCTTTCTTGAGATCCTGGTAAGCCACATACAACAATAGATGCATGTAAATAAGTCTTTTCTTCTCAGTGACTTTATATAGATAAGCAAACTTTCATATAACACTCTAATACTTTTGAGTGAAAGCAAAAACATGGCGAGAGGCATTAGCACAGCGCCAGCTTGAACACTAGTATACTTTGTTCTGTTATTTATTTTTTATCTCACTCTTAATGGATTTCACTGTTGAACTAGGTTGAAACTACCTTGAAACTACCTTGTTGCAACCCTGTTAGTAACCAGGTTGAAACCACCTTGTTGCAACCTTAATAACCGGGTTAAAACCACCTGGCTACAACCTTGAAACAAGCTTGAAACAATTTCAAATCCATGGTTCTGGCAAGGTTGCTGCAACCTTGCCACAACCTTGTAATACTTGCTTGTTTCAACAATTTGCCACAAGGTAGTTATTTCTGTATGGGTTCTTAAACGCCGCATTGCCTTATAAGAAAAGTGTGTAAGTATATACTGTGTACATAAATTACAGACCGCGGTCAGCCTGTGAATATCATTATGAATGGATTTTGTATGTATATAGGAGAACTAGGTTCAGCCAGAGAGAGCTAAAATGAATAGCTAGGTCTTTGAGATGGATGTTGGTATACATCATGGAAGAGAATGTCATTGGTGAGGTACAGAAAATTCTAAGAGGGCATATCCAATTACTTGCATGTGTAAAGAGAAAGTTTGCTAGACCTAGACTAGCCTTGATCCCATGCAGGCCCTCTAGTGCTAGACTAGCCTCGATCCCAGCCCCTCTCACTAGAGGGCCTGGTAACCACCGTTTGCACGTGGGTGGATTCAATACTAAATTTGTTAGTAAAACTCTTTTCAATTTATCAATTAACCTTTTGCACTATGGTCACTCACGTGGTTGATTAAACTTTTAGTGTCAAAAGAGAGAAATCACCATCACAACTCTAGGCTCATACGAGGAGCACTGATCTTACTGAGATGGCTTCAAACAAGCGTCTGGAAGCAAGTAGACCTACCAGAGCCGGTCGGCACTGACAGAAAACGCCCACCACTCTACCACAGTATAAAAGAAGACAAAACCTGACTTTTCAATACTGGAGAGAGCGTGAGCAAGAGCAGAAGAGAAGTAGAAGCAATCACAACAAAGCTAGTCACTAGTCTAGGCCATAAATGTTGCAAGTATATATCTGTGTTATTATATTAAAACTGCTATGATTTGTGCAATGACATCATTGTAAAATATACAGTATACTGACTGATATCTCGACCCCCCCAAGATTCCTGGGGGCAATTGACGCATGCGCAGACAGTGTGTTGGTGCATACATGTTATACCTTATTATGTAATATTTACTACAATTTAAACCATAATTTGCTGCTGTCAAGTTGTACTTTTGGACTCTAGTATTTAGCCTCACTATTGTTAACATTTCCTCTCTTTGTTCATGTGAGCCCCACCCAGGGCCTCCATCACTGTATTTTGTGCTCCTGCAGCCATTTTGTACTCACTTTGCTCTCTATCTAAGAATTGTTGGCACAGCAATAGTGAAGTCAATTTGCATGAATGCTTGCTATAGTTTAGCTACAGTATTTCAATTGCATATAGCGGAATAGAACCTGTTTCTATTTAGATCTAGCCTGTCTAGTATCACTTATCTAACTATTTGTCTATACCGAGAAAGGGCTCAAACACAGTGTATACCAGGCCGTCTTTCTCAATTGAGAGCGGCCTGGAATCGAGGCTAGACCTAGACTAACCATACTAGCGTTTTGTTTTTGCAGTAGGGAGTCTTACTGGGGTTCTTAGAAAAGAGAGCTTACCCTATAGCTAGCTAGCTAGCTAGCTGCAGCTTTTCCCTTTTATTGACCTATATGCATTGGTAAAAATGCACTGTCAGCTTGTGTGTATAGCTCTATAGCTAACGTGTTTGCTCGCTTTTATTTGATAACGAAGCAAAGGCTGTGACATTGTTTTGACGCTAAAACAGAGTGTTTGAGCAGATTTAAAACACACACTGACAGACTACTATAATTTGTAGCATGGCATAGCACCGGGTTAAACAACTTACCCTTCGTTGGGAAGTATCTGGCTTATTCTTGTCAGACACAGGATTTCGTTTCTTTGCCTGAATATCAAATAAATGTTTTTCATCAGCATACGCACATTCAGAAAATAATAATAGGTTTATATTTTGAAGTCTGCTATACGTACATAGTTTTACTGTAAATACTCCCCCTTGGCACCACTTGGAGATTTCTCCCATAAGGCACCATCATTGGCTATTTCTTGTTTGCATACACTAGCCTCAAAAATGTAATTATTAAAAAGCACGGTTATTTAGAAGTACGGTAACTTGTATAGGGGTGTGTAGGATGCAACAGTGTCTAAGACATGTTAAACAGGAGACTATACTACTAGATAGATCTAGTATAAAAGAGGATAGCGCACATCTAAATCATAATTATTATTTAATACCATAATCAGCGACCCTTCTTGTATATCTGGTGGTGGGGGCTCATACAGTTCCACATACTCTTCCTGCTCCTTGTTCCAGATGTACAGTTGAGACACACGTTCATTCTGAAGAATGTCAGGAAATGCATCTTCTACACATTTAACAATATAGCTCAAGGATGAATTGGCTGGAAATTCTATTCTCTTTCTGTCCTTGTAGTTCTCTATAAACACTAACGGTGAGCGATCGCGAATATCATGATCATCATCTCCCATAGTATGTATGGGGTGCCGTTTGTCTCAAAACTAATAAACAGTCGATGTTTACCTATACCAAGGAGGTCGATGTTTAGAGACTAGACCAAATCGAGTGCTATTACTCTTTTCAGGTCAGCAGTTGTCCAGAGGCTGTGTTTGGACGGTTGAGCATGCGCAGTAGACTAGATCTAGATGTCCTTCATGTAATCGATTTATTTTTGTAGTCTCAGGGGGCTCCCCATTAGTAAAACCAGTAGGTTTTACATAGGATTGGCAGTGGGTTTGCCTGTGTTTAGCAATATTTCAATTATTTTTCTCTCATGTTCAAACTGTTCTATCTCTGCAGGGAAAGGCCACATCAAGAAACTGGCTGAACAGATAAGTTTATTTAGCCTTTTCTCTCTTTGTATCTCTCATTTCATAATCCATAAACATTTTAATGAATGAATATTTTCATTTTAAAAATTGCAGTAAGTGAGTGTAATGACTTTGCTAGTTAGTTATTCACTTAGTCATTTCCTGTTCTTAATGTTTCCTGTGTTGTAATGTTTACTGTTTAATTGTACATGCGCATGTAGGACCAGAAAGCCAGAAATCGGAAAAGGCGGAAGTGAAAGGTAAATGAGTGGGCGTAGCAGGGCAATGCATTCCAAGGTTAACCCTTGACTTTGCACACTCTACTAGTCTATGTAAGTAAGTAGAAAGCTGGCCAGCCTAGTTTTAAGTAGGCTCTCCATTGTCTGCAGTATAGACTTGATATAATAGCTAGCTACTTGCACATGTCTGCAGTAGACTCTACTCTAGCTATAGCTACATGCACAATGACTGAATTAATTATGTCTGTACACTGCGGAGCTAGATTTAGTATGAATTTAACATTATCATTTTTAATTCAGCCAGTCACCAAACTCCTACTTATACTCCCTAATTTATTGTCCAGAGGTTATTTGGCTCTATATACTGAAACACGCCGAGCCACTTTTCTGACTTTTTGAGAGCCATGATTATAGATATACTCGAACTCAAGTTACTTTAATCGACTGGAACTTGCTGAGCAACTTTTCTGACTTTCCGAGAGCAGTGGTTCGTTAACGGGAACCTTGAAAAATAACATATTCAGTGCTGGTCTAGACATGCATGCAGATATCAGCCAGTATGTTGATATATACAATTCTGAGGTTACTTCAATCGACTGGAACTTGCTGAGCAACTTTTCCGACTTTCCGAGAACAGTGGTTCGTTAACGGGAACCCTGAAAAATAATATATTCAGTGCTGGTCTAGACATACATGTAGATATCAGCTAGTATAATATGTTGATATATACTCAAGTTTACAATTCTTGATCAGGTTACTTATAATTATATATAAGTATATTATACTCTTCTGAGGTTACTTGAATTGACTGGAACTTGCTGAGCAACTTTTCTGACTTCCGAGAGCAGTGGTTCGTTAACGGGAACCCTGAAAAATAATATATTCAGTGCTGATCTAGACATGCATGCAGATATCAGCCAGTATGTTGATATATACTCAATTCTGAGGTTACTTTAATCGACTGGAACTTGCTGAGCAACTTTTCTGACTTTCCGAGAGCAGTGCATGGTTTGTTAACGGGAACCCCAAAAAATAACATATTCAGTGCTGGTCTATAGACATGCATGCAGATATCAGCCAGTATGTTGATATATACTCAAGTTTACAATTCTGAGGTTACTTTAATCGACTGGAATCTGGAACTTGCTGAGCAACTTTTCTGACTTTCCGAGAGCAGTGGTTCGTTAACGGGAATCCAGAAAAATAACATATTCAGTGCTGGTCTAGACATGCATGCAGATATCAGCCAGTATGTTGATATATATACTCAAGTTTACAATTCTGAGGTATACTTTAATCGACTGGAACTTGCTAAGCAACTTTACTGACTTTCCGAGAGCTGTGGTTCGTTAACGGGAACCCAGAAAAATAACATATTCAGTGCTGGTCTAGACATGCATGCAGATATCAGCCAGTATGTTGATATAATTATACTCAATTCTGAGGTTACTTTAATCGACTGGAACTTGCTGAGCAACTTTTCTGACTTCCCAAGAACATGCAGTGGTTCGTTAACGTGAACCCTGAAAAATAATATATTCAGTGCTGGTCTAGACATGCATGCAGATATGTTGATATTATTATACTCAAGTTTACAATTCTGAGGTTACTTTTATAATCAACTGGAACTTGCTGAGAAATTTTTCTGACTTTCCGAGAGCTGTGGTTTGTTAACGGGAACCCTGAAACTCAGTGCTGATCTAGACATGCATGCAAATATCAGCCAGTATAATTATGTTGATATAAGGCTTAATATACAATTCTGAGGTAATTTTAATCGACTGGAACAACTTTCCGAGAGCAGTGGTTAGTTAACGGTAACCCTGAAAAATAATATATTCAGTGCTAGTTCAGATATGCATGCAGATATATCAGCCAGTATGTTGATATATATACTCAAGTTTACAATTCTGAGGTTACTTTAATCGACTGGAACTTGCTGAGCAACTTTTTTGACTTTCTGAGAGCTGCATGTGAACGGAACCCTGAAAAATAACATATATTCAGTGCTGGTCATGCATGATATCAGCCAGTATAATTATAATAATATGTTGATATAATTATACTCAAGTTTACAATTCTGAGGTTAATTTAATCAACTGGAACTTGAGAAACTTTTCTGACTTTCCGAGAGCTGTGGTTCGTTAACGGAAACCCAGAAAATATATTTAATGCTGCATGGTCTTATACATGCACAGGTATAGCAGCCAATATGTTGTTCTGAGGTTACTTTAATCGACTGGGAACTTGCTGAAAAATTTTTCTGACTTTCCGAGAGCTGTGATTCGTAAACGGAAACCCTGAAAATATATTCAATGCTGGTCTTAGACAAGCAGGTATCAGCCAATAATTATGTTGATATACCTAAGTTTACAATTATGAGGCCCCTTTAATTGACTGCATGGAACTTCCTGAGCAACTTTTCAGACTTTCCATGAGTTCAACGGTAATTCATATAAAAAGCATTTCTCGGACAAGCAATGCAGGCAGTTAGTCATTCCATACCTTCAGGTATTGTCAACTATAGAGCGACTTATGACGTTCCATGGGCAGTAATTCATGACTCTCAAATATTGATTACAATTTCACTATGCAAGATTATTATTCAAGGCTCAGTGCCAATAAGATATAAGCCTTTTGAGTAAGTTCATGACAGATCGAAGGTCCAATCATAATTATAGAGAAACTATATTGAGTTCTGACTAGAGATTGAATCAAAGTGTACAGACTATATATGTAGACTCTATACTATATAATTTCATTTCGCTGGGCGAGCTGATGTCTTGCATGGTGTGTACCTGGTTTGTTGCATGACTATCTATATATAGTCTGTTGTCAGCAGTAATTACTACAGGTTTTGCTTAATAGATGTAGTATACTGTGTATTGTCTTGATCTTTACATTAATTTGATAGGTGTAGATTCTATACCACGATCCAACACAGTATACACAAACAATCCTCATTATAGTTAAGTCCTGGAAGTGTATATATAATTATACGTATAGTCTATATGCACCAGTCCTATATACAATAGATTTATAGGTATATAGACAAGCAGTGACAATGAAGTAGGCAGTGATGATGCTGCGATTGAAAGACAGTTATGAGAGAGAGTGAAGAAAACTCACTGGATAAATACAGGCGTATATATATAGTTACAACATAAACTATATTGCAAGTAGATGATAATCGCTATAGTTAAGCTTGTAGATTGTACACCATCGTCTCTAGATGTATATGTCCTATAGCTGTAATGCAAGGCCTATATATATATATAGGCGATAGGAAAATGGGAGTGAGGCTGAAGCCCCCCATGCATGCAGGGCTATTTACAAGTGATTTTGATGCATCCAAAGCACTTCCTGAACAGTAATTTCCATACATTATGTTGTTTACATTTTATAGAAGGCAAGCATAATTATATCCCTACCAACGATCAGAGCGCCCCAATAAAAAAGACTTATACTATTGTCGATATACACATACCGTGACAATTAATCTGTCAGTACGTAAAATTAATATATATGTCATAATTTTTTACACCATAAATACACCAAGCCGCAGGTGTTTCAACCATTGACGAAGAGTCTGTCGTCTGATTTGTTCAACCAGAAAAAAGTACAATCATACTTTTCCAGGAAAACAAAGCGACGACCAAGAATTGAAGTTCATTTTGCTGCAAATTCTATAATTATTACGATAGATCAAAGGGAGACGAGGAAAGAAAGAGATTCCATGAAGTGTTCTGACATTAGCGAAGATGAGGTGCAAAATCAATACTTCTTGACTCAATAATAATTATAATGCATGGACTATCCCGTAGACATACAAAGCAAGATAATAATACAACGTACATACCAGACAGGCTTTAATATGGGGTGTTAAATGTTGTGTTGTTGAAACTTATCCAACTGATAGCCTTCCTTCACATATACAGGGCAATATTCTAGATTTATTTTAACAGATACACCGGAGAGGGTATAGTGGATCAACCAATCCATAATAATTAATTATACTATAGGTATAATCGACTTTGGAACAAAGAATTTGTTCGTGTACGGATTCCCTCGTCTTCTCTGATTATTCAATTTAGAGGTGATGATATAAGGGGATGGCTTGGAAAGTTGTGACAGACAGACAGGAATCACTAATATGATGCCGCTGAGTGTAAAACACATGTATATAATTGTATTGCAAACACATAACATAATTATTAGACAGATTGTTAACGCTATAGTTCTGGTAAGTTCTTATATGCATGCAGTTCACGATACATCTGTTACAAGGGCATGCATATAGGTATATAGTGCATGGATTTAGAGAAACAGCTTTTGGGGTTGGCTGCTATAGAGTTTGTGCTATAATTATGTTTGTGTCATAATCAATTTTAGGATCAGGGATTGGTTTTGTAATTGCAGTTCCTCTAGTTTGCATAGCTTGATAGTAGCGTGTTTCCTTTTCAGAGAGTGAATCCAAGTTTTTAATGTTATGTCTTATTCCTTGGTGAACCAGTTAAGGACGCTGTTGTGGCCGTTGGTATACATGTCTGTATAATAGATGGTGTTATGTCTGTTTTTAGTTCTATATAATTATAACCAGGCAGTTTTCACATTTTGGGAGGCTTGGGGAAATGATTGGGTAGAAGTCCATTATTAAAATCATATTGCTGAAGTTACAGCTTGAATTGTAAAAAAAAAGAAGTTATTGTTATTTGCATGTGGATCGAATAGGCGGCTTATAATTATATAGTTGGCTGTGAGACAGAATAAAACTAAGAAGTGCATGGTCGGAGTATATAGTTCTTGCATATTATATATATAATAAGGATTGGTTGATCCACTATACCCTCTCCAGTGTATATCTGTTAATAGAATATTGCCCTGTATATGTGAAGTAGGCTATCAGTTGGATAAGTTTC